>NC_087462.1:13425899-13728929 GCF_036321535.1 Camelus dromedarius | reverse complement strand
AATAGTCCACTAAGAACTGTAGATTGAAAAACAAAATACTTCAGAAATTTTTAAAATAGTAAAGTAAATCTACTGACTTGAAAACATATTATTGATCAACAAAATAAGCTGGATGAATTCATGTGTGTAAATACATGCTGAAGCAAAAGATGGTTTACAAACTATTACTGTAATAGCTGATCCTGAAAAGTGGAATCATGGGGACGGAGGGAAATTATTATTAAGACTTTAAAAAATTAGTTATGGTTTTCTTGGTTTGTGTGTAACTTTCACTTCTCCTAAATTTTCCCAAATGAATGTGTTACATTTATGATGGAATATTTTAAAAATGTATTTCCTTGCATCAAGGTGGAGTTAAAATTGTAGTCAATACAAACATGCTTTATAAATAGACTGCTACCCAGATTCATGTCACAGTTAACCTATTTATATGACTTTCTACCTCAAGTTCTTTCACTTCTTTTTAACTTAACTTCTTCAACTGAAAAATGAGTGAAAATACCCCTTGTATTGAACTGTTTTATGAAACATCAAATGAGACATCAATAAAATATTGAAGATAAAGTATATGGTTATGTCTTGGCATATACTGAGACCTCAGTAAGCATGCTGGTAGGATTTTATTGTTTTGCTGGTGATATTGACAGTGAAGAGGAACAGGAAGGGATGGCTTTATTTGATGTGATGAAATATAGCAGCTGATGGAATGTGAAGTCTGTTTCCTCTGAGCTACCACCCAGTTTCCTGGGAATGTAGGTTATATCAAGATTATTCTTCTTTACACCTCCTTAACTCCAGCCTCACCTCCTTATTCCCTGCTGTTGCTCTGGAGGACCTGACAGCCTCTAGTTACTCTCTTCTCTTCCCCATCTTTGTGCCAAATCTCTCCACCAATGGGAGTATCCTCAACACTTGTTAAAATTCGATCTGTCTTCTCAGGAGCAGGTCTTTCTTGCACTACCTCTTCCATTCCCCATCCCTCCAGCTTCCTGCACTAGGTTAGCCCATCTGTTTGGCCACTCCTCACCTTTTGCCTTACATCACCATTTGTGTCAATGTAAATCATCCCAAGAGATAAACTTCTTGATGCCAAGACACTGGGGAGGTGAGGGTTGGTGAGATGTGTCAAACGTGACACCCACACAGAATCTGACAAAACAACTTATACAGAGAAACCATTCACTGATTATTAACTGATTTTAATACCATATAAGGGAGCCAGGGAGGGGCAGATGGAGCACTGGGATAGTGGGGATTTCTGCTTAAAAATAAACAAGGAGAAATGTTTCTATTTCATCTCCCATTTCCAAACTAAAGTAATAATGAAAGCAACAAAACCATGTAAAGCAAACCTCATTTTCAGTGAAATGAGGAAAGAGTAGTAATCCCAAACCACACATCAAGAACAGTAAAAATTTAAACCAAATCAAGAAAGAGTATAGGGGGAAAAAAAAGATGAAACTTTTTCTTCAGTTTAGGACAGAGGTTACCGTAGTAGGTGGCACAACCCTGAAGGACCAAAAAATCTCTTGCTTGAAGAGATGAGTTTTTTAATTGAAATATAATTGATATGTAATGCTGTATAAGTTTAAGGTGTACAATGTATTGATTTGATAATTTGTATATTGCAATATGATTACCGTCATAGTGTCAACGAACACCTCTACCATATCACATAATTCTGAGTGAGTGGGTAAGTCCAGGAATATGTCTGGGCTTCATTATCTGTGCCAATGCTTGGATGTGAGTCACAGAAAGAACTTAACAGATGTGTCTAGTTACAGGAAGTGGGCTGGTAGCATGGAAAGGTAAGGAAGGAAGCATTTCGAGTACTCACTGCCACCAGCTGTGTAACTAGAAATAAATGCTGAATTAGAATACATGAAGCCTAAATGAAATGGATTATTTTAAATAAAGGGAAACGTAGACTTCTGAATTTATCTCAGAAAGTAGCAAAAGACCCCACAGTTATCAAGGAAGTAATTGAAAATGTGGTCAAAGAGGGGTCAAAGAGCTACCCCTCTAAAAGTCATGAGGCTAGGACAGTTTCACAGGTAAAATATATCAACCTTTAGGAAACAGACCATTAAGAAAAAATTAAAAATTAAAAAAAAAATCCTTCCCAGTTCTTTCTACAGAACCGTATCTGTGACACCAAAGTATAATAGAGATTATCTCAAAAAAAGAAAAAAAGTAGGGGGTGGGGGGGTGAAAGAGAGAGTGAGAAATACAAACAAACCTCACTTATTAATATCAAGATCAAAACTCTGAAGGAAACGTCAGTAAAGTTAATCCAGGAGCTTTTAAAGAGAATTATAAAGAGGACTTAGCCTTGAACTGCTGAGATGGTTTAATATTGAAAAATGTGTATATTGAGTTTAGAGGTGTATGCTATTCTCTACCAAAACTTAAATCAGTATTTTATAAAACTAGCATTCATTCTGATAGAACTTACAGTCAAACAGCAATCAGTAGGCTAAACACAGTTACAGAAACACACACGCTTTTGCAAACGTTCTCACCAAAGACATAAGCCAAGAATGACCACCACGAATATATACATGCAGGAATTACTTGAAATGTTAACTAAACTAGATGTGAAATACCATAAAGGAAGAGAAAAACATTATCATTATTTGCTAAAATTTGATCACATATTCAAAAAATGGTAATATTATTAAAAATGTAGCAACATTTATTAAGAAATTGAGAGTCTTATGTCTTTGCCCACAGACATTGTCTTCTCATTTACCTTCTAGGGAAAAAGAAGTCCTTATCAGCTCAGCCCCTCTTTGATAGTGTGTGTGTATGCACGTGTGTGTGTACACCTACGTGTATGAACACGTATATGTGTAATGCAGAATTATGACATATTTAAAGTAGGCAAATTGGAGAATAAAGGTTAATGACTTTATCTGGAGACGGTCAAAACACATACAGAAGTAAAAAAGGCTTATGGCAAAGGTGAGCATGGGAGAAAGTTAAGGATTTCTACAGTCTGAGAAGCAAGGAGAGATTGTGATTGTGTGCTGCACAGAAAGCTCCTAAGGAAATTTGCAGGTGTGATCCATTTTAGTGGATGTACTTAGAGCAGCTGGGGGATTGAGAAAGCCAAGCAAACCCAGAAAAGCATGGGGAATAATTTCAGGACAAGAGGGTGAAGTTCACAACTGCTGGTTAAATTCTGAACTCTAAACCTAACATTCCTAAGAGCTGAATAAAAGTCCTTTGGTAATAATAACAGATTACACCATGCAATGATGTCCAATAATCTTTTTTTTTTTTTTTTTTTTTTTTTGCGTTGGTGGAAAATGAGGACCACAGTAACTGGCACCCAACTTGGTGAAAAATAAAAGTTATATTCCTTTCCTGGGAGGCACTAACTATGATTGTCAGTAGTGTGGTGGTAAAAAGGAGCAATTCTGGACTCTAAGACCTCCACTCGAATCCTAGGGTTGTTGAACAAGTTTCTGAACCTTCTGAGCATTGGTTCCTTATCTATAAAATGTGAATAATAATAGCACCTTTTACATAATTTTGTTATGAGCATGAAATAATTCCATGATTAATACATAATGTAGATTTGTATGTACTCAATAAATACTATCTATTTTTATGAAATGCTGTGGTAAGTTTCTTGAGAAATGTTATGTCACTGTCTAGTCTGTTATCTCAATATATACAATTCTTTAGCTCCAGCTTGCTTTATGAGCATATCATACCAGAAAAGCACATTTTAATATTCAACATATTATACAAAATAAAGCACTTTTCAATGTTGAAAGGTCTTCATATTTGGGTTTATAAAAGACCTCACAAGTTAGCTGTCACAAGAAAATTTTTCAATTCCCATTTAAAATTTCACACTCAGTAAAGTATACACTGTGCTTATTTTCATCGTGAGCAATTATCCAAATAAAAGCCAATAAATAATATAGTCATTTGATTTCAGCAGGAACTATGTTTACCAAGTCACAAAACTGAAGAAGGAAATTATTTGGATGAGGAGATAGATTTCCTGTCCTTAAAAAAATACTCAGTTTCATTCAGTCCCTGCTGTTTCCTTTCAAAGGGATGATCAGCTTTATACATTTCCAATTTTTGCTCCATTGAACATACAGACATAACCTGAATACACCCTTACCATTTATTTTCAAAGGGGATATCCTGATTCCTTGGCAGATTGCTATTGATATTGCTCATGAGAGGCCAGTCTGATGATACAGAATGAAAATGGCTTCCAGCTCTACCCATGAGTCCACTGAACTATAAAGCAACTTTGTTAACTTCACTTACTGGATTTTAAATCGTCATGTATTGGCAATTTGTCACTGGCATTGACTTCCTGCCCTAGAGCTAAGATTACTGCCGTAACTACTGCTTCATTCTTCATCACCAGGTTTATAGCTCACTACCCTGGCCACTGTAAGGAGGTCATGTTTGAGAACTCTGCATCACGGTACCATTTTTAGTACCACTCTGAAAACTAAACTACCGAGAATTTCATCTTGGATCTCCTGCCAGCTATCTTTACAAATTCTCAGTGACTGAATCATTCTATCCAAAGACTCATTCAGTCAGCAAATATTTAAAAGCCTCCACTACTGATGACTTGGAGGTCTTGGTAGATAAAAAAGAAGACATGGTCTGTGCTCTTAAGTGTCTCATAGCTTGACTGGGGAGACAAAATAAATGCATAGCTAACCATTAGAAAAAAGTTATCCAACTATTCTGAATGTCTGGCAAATGTGTTCAGTATTTGCTATCCCCACTGCTACCATGTTAATGTCAGTTACTGCCAGCTTTTGTCTAAAGCATTACAGCAGCCTCCTTACCGGTCTCTCCTCCTTCAGTCCACCTTCCCAGTGGCAATGAAAGTGACCTTTCTGATACAGAAATGTAATCATTAAGCTTCCACTGATCACATCCTTCAATGATTCTTCAATGATTTTAGGGCCAAGTTCAAATTTCTCAACATGGCTTATGTGCCTTCCTCAGTCTGCACCCTGTGCAGCCCATCACTCCAGACTTAACTCTCACCACTGTCTGCCTTACCCTCCACACTAGCTATAACCATGGTAAACTCCCGCAGTCCCTAGAACTCCATCAACTCTTAAGCCTCTAACCTGTGGAACATGCTTGTCCTGCTGCCTGAATCTTCTTCTGCTGTTTTTCCTCTGATCCCCATACTTGAGCTTGGATAATTTCTTGATCCTCATATATGAATTACCCCCCTAGGAAGCTTTCAGTGACCCATATATTTGATTACCTCCCCAACTCTATCACAATGTGTGTTCATTTCACACCTTGTTGTTTATACTTTATCGCTGTATTCTAATTATTTTTACTGTCATTTTGGCTGAATATTAATGTTCCTAAGGACAGGGAGTGTTTCTATCTAATTTATTACTGGACTTAGTATCCAACTATTTCATAGCAGACTCTAAATAAATACCCTAAACAAATGAATGAGCTGCATGATGTAAGTATTACAGAAGTTCAGAAAAAAGAGATCAGTGTGACTAGAATAATCAGTGAAGGATCTGTGTGAAAGAGATAGTGATGAATAAATATGATTTTGAAAAGGAGTAGAGAAGAAAAAGAATTTCACATAAAGTAGAAGAAGCACATTCATAGCAAAGAGTAACGATGATATATATTGAATAAGAAGCAGATTTTCGTAGCAAGAACTAGGTGTGTGTTGTTACCACCAGTACGAAATATGACTGGGTAGCTGTGAAGGCAGATCATGGGGAACCTTTAGAACAGGCTGAGAAGCAAATGACTTCACTGTGGATTTACTTCTAGTTTGCCTATTCAGGACTTACTGTTATTTTTGCATCAGTGGATGCTTGATATTCAACAAACAGGCAAAAATAACAGTCATGATTTCATCAAATTGCCCATTCTTCATTCTGCTGTTTTTCTTTTGCATTCTCATTTAATTCTAATTAAACACATGTTAGTACCTGTCATTCTTTGTTCTTCGTTTTCCTATTTTTCATTGCACTGCTAGTTATTTCTTCAGATTGGCTTTTAGTTCATATCTTCGACTTTGTCCAGTCTGCCACTGAAACTATCCGTTGTATTTCTAATTTCAATTATTACATTTTTCAAGTCTCCTTTTTCCTCAAATACGTCTAATGTTCATTTTAGTAACAGTGGTGCTGTTCTTTTGATATTTAAAAATTTAGCATATTAAGAGCATTTGTGTTTTATTTCCTCATTGTCTAGTTCTGTTACCTGACACTGTTGTTTGTATTTCTGCTGACTCTTGCTGATGAGGGCATGTTGTCTTGCATGTTTTTAAAGTCTAAAGTGCCCAGACTTAATCCATGGAAATTCTATGCAGCCTGAGTTGAGAGCATCCCTCAAAAGAGAATTTATTTTTGCCTCTGCCAAGTACTCTCACATTTTACCACTCTGAGACTTATTTATGCTAATTACTCATTTGGAAGTTTCCAGGACTAAAAAGGAAGAATAAATTTTAACTACGCATTAGCAGGAGGGTATATCTAAGGCTACAAATCTTTAGGGAAGGCATTTCTCCCCCCCCCCCGCCCCCAACCAGAGCTCAATTCAAAACAGCTAAGCTATCTTATCTCTCTTTGCAGTTGGGTGAAATTTTTTCTTTCTCTTTCCACACTTTCATTAGGTTGTGGCCATTTGCGATTCCCAGCTTTGTCAATTCCAGCTCCTACATGGACTTCCTCTGTAACCCACCAATAAAGCCTTGTCTTCTATCTCTAAGTGTCCCTTAAAAGACAAGCCTTTCAGTTACTAAAATTGCAAAACACCTCTAGGCAAATCACAATGTTAGTGTGGCTTACTACTCCAGAGTTTTTGAGCTCTTTTTTGGGGGTTACTGGAAAGTTTCCTGACATTCTTATAAGCTCAGCATTTGAGAGGATATTGTTTTATTTTAACCTGGTTGTTATATTTCACCTACATATTTTATAGTGGGAGAGTTTTCTGACTATTTACTTAATTGTATTGACAGAAATTCAAGTCCAGAGTAGTAGTAATTTGAATCAAGAAGCAATGTTGTTCTTAAACTATAGCAACCAGATAGGGTCTAATTTATATCGGTTTGTCTGATTTTATCACTTTAAGCCCCTTATCCTGGTGATTCCTCAGTCTAGGACTCTGTATCTACAACTAATCATATCTGGCAGTCAGGGTTGTTGGTGGCAAATGATAGAAACTGTGTTTAAAAAAGACAAAAAAAAAAAAAGGAGTATTTTGGGGAGACATTGTAGAGGTATTTGGAGAGAAATGGGGCACATCAGTGGCAGGCTGGCAGCCAAGCCTGGAAAATGGGAAAGAATATAGAGAACTGTCATATGACTCTTGTTCAAGATTCAGAAATTCTCCGGGGGGGGGGGGGGCAATTATTCAAGCCTAACTATCTTCTCCATTCCCTGGATGTATCTGGGAGGTGAGCCTTGCATCCCACTAAGATACTCCTAAAAGAGCTTCTCTAAAAGAGAAGTGTGATGCAGGAAAACGATACAAAACA
The DNA here is from genome assembly GCF_036321535.1 of Camelus dromedarius. Classification (NCBI taxonomy): domain Eukaryota; kingdom Metazoa; phylum Chordata; class Mammalia; order Artiodactyla; family Camelidae; genus Camelus; species Camelus dromedarius. The sequence goes on along the minus strand of NC_087462.1, from coordinate 13,721,410 downwards.
AAAAGAAATCTTACCACAGCAGATGTGATGGACCAGCTGAAAGTCATGGTGACAGCTAACACTGGCTTAGATCTTTGAAGCTCACAGAGTCATACCAAAATTACTCTTAAATCAGATCACTTCCATCTTAAAAATGATGAGTTTTTGTTATTCTAAATGCATTTTTCATGTGTCCTTCTTCTAAAATGTTTATATATTCATCTTATTACATTTCTACCATATGTAGGGAACATTCAGAATCTCTGTTGAGTCACCCTTCATATTATTCAGTTCCTCTTCCTTGCTATACTCTGTTATGTTCCCTTGACTCTTATTACTTATTTTTTCAACAAATCTGTAAGACAGAATGGAGAGTGTCATGTTTACACAATAGCACTTCGAGTATTATTGTTCCTAGTAAAAAATGAGCAAACTATGACTTAAGAGACATGCTTAGGAAGAGAATGCCCAAAGTTTACAATGCTAGTTAGGACTAAAGATGGGATCCAAAACCTTTATCTGACGATAAAGTTTGGCTATAAGCAATGAGGTCATTCTGGTGTAGAATATCAAGAATTGTTTCCAAATGTCTCCTTCTATTAAACAGAGAACTGAATGCCCCACTTCATTACTTTTTAAGCTACAGTATCTGTTCATTCATATTTTCAACAAGTGGTAATCTAGCAACTTTGTGTCAGGCACTTTTCTAAATTCTTCAAGTACATCTGTAAATTAAAGGAAAAAAGATCTCTGTGCCCACGTATCTTTGTGGCAGAGGTTGAATTAGATAATAGTAAATTTTCCTTATACAGTATTTTACATGGATGCCAAGTACAATGAAAAAATAATTAAAGGAGTGTAGGGCAAGTAGGAAATGGGAATGCTGGGGAGCAAAGAGTTGAGAGTTTCTTTCAGGTAGCAGTCATGTACTAGACTGAACCATATACAATTGTTTTGACTTATGAAAACAGCAATTTCATTGGGTTCAGACTATCTTGTTGGTTAAGGTAGACATCATTAAGAAGGTGAGATGTGAGCAAAGATTTGAAGGGCTAAGGGAATTAGCCAGGCAGGTAACTAGAGGAAGAATGATTTAGGTTCCTATGGTCTATTATATATTCTCCCTTTATCATTTCAGTTTAAAGCTCTCTTAATCTAGCTGTTGGTCTCCTATCGTAAATATTCCGGTCTGAGACATTCATTGTTATATGTCAAAACTACCATCATAGAAGTTTTAGGCATCAGAAAAACTAATGTTTTTCATAATGCCACTCAAGTTGTGAGCATTTCACATATCCCTTTGTTTTACAAATAAAAAATACAGTGAAAGACCTTTTATGAAACTTCAAGTTTAAAGTATTTCCCTTGCAGCGATTAAGAAGAAGTAGTTATGCTTTGTCGTTCGGCTATTGGTTACAGCCACATGAAAAATAGTTGCAGGATGTTCAGTATGTTTGGTAAAGCCTAGCAGGCTCTGTTATAATCTGGTTATCCCTTCCGGACATCATCTGTGCAGTGAAGGATTAACTCAGCAGGCCTTGGTTACTCAGATCCTGCATATTCCAAAATAAAGAACTGATCCTTGACTAGCTCTTGGTAGAAAACTTCTGAATGCTTGGGATATCTGGCCTGAGAAGAGTGTTCTTGTATGCCTGAGGCCTGGGGCCAGGCCACATATGCAGCCAGTATGGCTTACGGTGAATGCCTGAGGCTTTGGCCCATGTTCTGTCGATTTGACCTCTGGGAAGCCTGGACACTGGGTACTCAGGTCCGTCACATGGTGATGCATGCCTACAAGGCTCACCTCCAATATACTTTGCACATTGTGTCACACTGTTCCTGGGGGAACTATGCATCGTTGGTGCCATTCCTCTGGGAGAGGATAACAGGAAGCTTGTGCCTCGCTTCTCCTGGACTCCACTCTGTGTCCTTTCCCTTTCCTGATTGTAATGTATCTTTTCACTTTATAAACTATATGTATCTGACTATAACAGCTTCTCTGAGGTTTTTTTCCCCTATTTAAAAAAAATTATTTACTTGGGAAGAGATAGTTAGGTTTATTTGTTTATGTTCAAAGAAGTCCTGGGGATTGAACCCAGGACCTTGTGCGTGCTAAGCATGTGCTCTACCACTTGAGCTCTACCCTCCCCCTTCTCTGAGCTTTTTGAGTCCTTCAAATGAACTGCTGAGACCAAGAGTGGTCTTGAGGACTGACACCACCACCCACCACACTTTCTCTCTTCTTTCTGGGACACCGTAACAGCTTTCATTTTTCCTTTCAGGATCTGAGAATCCCTAACCTGAGCAGAGCTCAGGATCAGAAGTAGGCAGTCTCATAATGGTGTTTCAGAGCCTCCACCCAATCCCCATTTAATATTCCTCCACGGGTTAATATATGTACAAGAATTTGTCATTATTTTTCACATTTCAGGTCTCGCTACCCCAACCTCCATCCTGGTTGCTTCTCCTATTTTGATTAGGAGCTTTTCATTTTGGAAAGTAAGCTGAGATGCAGAGATTTCAGCATTTTTCACAAGCACCCTAAGTGCCTCTTGTACATCCCAACAGTTGTAAAGATAAAGTGCTCAGTTACAGTCTTCTTAATCAGTTATCTATTCCAAAAAGACTAGTGACCAAACTATTTATGAATCTCCTATTTTTCCTATTTTCTCTTCCTAGTAAAAATTAACATTAAACATCGACTTTTTATAATAAAATGTATGTAAGGTATAAGAACATGGAAAACATACTAATTGCATGGGCAGCTAGACTATTCACCTAATATTATTCCTATCTTAAAAATTAAATAACTTTATACATATATTAAAGATCATGCATTCTTATATAAATTAAATCTTTTCCTTTAGTAAAAAAAGGAGAGTCCTTAAAATTTTAAATACTTTTAGCAGTAAACTGACTTAAACAGTTTTTTATAGCAAATGGTACATCTCTGTAAAGAAAGGATTAATGCAATAATGGAACTGGGAAACAAAAACCCAAACTGGCAAGTAATTATTTCATATTTTGACTTTTTGAGTTGCATTTTGATTATACATTACCCTCACAGTAACCTAACAATTTTCAAATGAGCTAGAAAAGATGAAAGTAAAGTTAATTAATTAAAATAATTATGTAGTTATGAAACATGTTTTAAAATTTCTTCAATATGCCCTATTTCAAAAGTTACACTCCTTTTTTAAAATGACATAGAAATCAGTGCTCAAGATAAGCAATGAAGCAACTATTCCTTTGAAAGCATCTGGCAAATCACTACTTATGAAATTATGTTTAATACTACCTTAACCTAATGAAATAAAATAATTCTGCTGAGTAGTAATCATTTTTCCATCTCTGTAAATTCTGTTTGTATAAGTAATGAACCAATACTTTATGCCTCTGTGGAGTAACCTATGCACGTTATTATTTGACTGATCTGCCTTTTGTGGCAGATTATTTTAAGTCGAACTGTTACTGTAAATGAATTAGCTTAAATGTATGGTTCTAAATTAGTGACTATAAATTACAGCTCCATGATTTGTCATCATTTTGGTTGATACAGGATTGCATTTAAATATATTATAATTGAGAAATGATTTGAATACTACATGTTCAGTCACTCTGATAAGTTATCATCTCTACCACTATATTTAGCTGCTTTCTGGGACTTGTAGCTTTTGGCAATTCAGAAACTGAAAACCTCTAACTTCCAGATAGCTCACTGTCAGTTAAAAGGGGCATAGCATAAACAGCACCTCAGTTTATGAAAATGTATACCTTAAGTCACAGAACTCACTGAACAGAATGGTATTTATGGAAAATAGGCAAAGGAGACCTGCCATGACTAGATTCAAATGTTCTAGTCTTAATGATCTGGTACCAATAAGATTTTACCATTGAACTTGACATGGCTCTACTGTTCACTAATCAGACAATTGATTCCCATTGTAGAAAATCTCAGCAGTGTTCTCCTAGGGCAGTCTACCCAAGCAATACAGATAAAAGCAACAATAAACAAATGGGACCTAATTAAACTTACACGCTTTTGCACAGCAAAGGAAACCATAAGCGAAACAAAAAGACCACCTGCAGAATGGGAGAAAATATTTGCCAAAGAGACAACTGACAAGGATTTAATTTCCAGAATAGATAAACAGTTCATACAACTTAGTAACAAAAACTAAAAAACCCAATCAATAATGGGCAGAAGACCTAAACAAGCAATTCTCCAATGAAGACATACAAATGGCCAACAGGCACATAAAAAAATGCTCAGTATTGCTAATTATCAGAGAAATGCAAATCAAAACTACAAGGAGGTGTCACTTCACACCGGTCAGAATGGCCATAATTCAAAAGTCCACAAATGATAAATGCTGGAAAGAGTGTGGAGAAATGGGAACCCTCCTACACCATTGGTGGGAATGTAGTTTGGTGCAGCCATTATGGAAAACAGTATGAAGAGTCCTTAAAAGACTAAAAATAGACTTATATGATCCAGCAATCCCACTCCTGGGCATATATCTAGAGGGAACTCTAATTCAAAAAGATACATGCACCCCAGTGTTCAAAGCAGCACTATTTACAATAGCCAGGATGTGGAAACAACCTAAATGTCCACTGACAGATGACTAGATAAAGAAGCTGTAATATATTTATACAATGGAATACTACTCAGCCATAAAAAAGAATAAAATAACACCATTTGCAACAACATGGGTGGACCTGGAGAATGCCATTCTAAGTGAAGTAAGCCAGAAAGAGAAAGAAAAATACCATATGATATCACTCACATGTGGAATCTTAAAAAGAACCAACAAACCTATTGACAAAACAGAAACAGACTCACAGACATAGAAAACAAACTTAGGAGGGTGGGAAGGGATAAATTGGGAGTTCGAGATTTGTAGGTATTTATATATATATATATATATACATACCCCCAAACACCCACACACACACAAGTTTATACTATACAGCACAGGGAACTATATTCAATATCTTGTAGTAACTTATGGTGAAACAGAATATGAAAGTGAACATATGTATGTTCCCATATGACTGAAGGATTATACTGTACACCAGAAATTCACACAACATTGTAAACTGACTATACTTCAATAAAAACATAAAAAAAAATAAAAAAACCCCACTTCCCTTGTGAAATGCGGCACTCTCTGAGGGAAGATGTTTTTGTTTTTAAAGAAGTTATTATAAATGTACAGAGAAGCACAGAAATGAGTAGGAATCACTGCCTTTTATGCTGGTTCAGTAAAGAGTTTTACTGAACTCTTAAGAATAAGAATTTTAGAACAATATATGCAAGTAAGAGTTACCTGCCAAGGAGAAAAGATTAGATTTCATGTATCTTCAGGAGAAGAAAACAATTTTCAGGTATGTTTCCTGAATAGGTCTGTCTAAAGTATACGTAAAAGACAGCATTTTAAGAAAATAAGAATTTGGCCCTGGGTAAGATTAGGCAAGTGTAGGAGAAAAGACAGCATGTATAAATTTAACTTGAATATTAAAAGAATGATGTAATCTCTATTTCATCTGCTCTTGCCCTTCAAACATCAGAATTATATGTTTCATTCAAAAGTGAACTTTTCATTCACTTCATGAATCACCTCTAATGTGCCAGAGTCATATATAGATCTCTTAGGTTCTACTTTTGCTTCATTTTTTAGTATCAGAGTATTTCTTACTTTCTTTCCAGATCCACAGTATGAATGTTACAGATTATCCAGCATTCTTATATGTTCCTTGGGGTATCAAACTCACCATTCTACAAGAAACCAAACTAGTAATACTTAGCTTCAAACAATTTATTATGTAGTACACTGATTAACTTTCATGAAAATAAAATTCATTAAAAGTAAAAATAATTTATAGGAAATAATTTTTTTAGTAGGAATTTTAGGTATAAAATTTTAAAAGTCTTGGACAAAGCAGCGTTCACGATGAAAAATGTAGACAAAGCAAAATCCATGTCTACCATTAATAGAAATTTCAGGTGTAAACTTTAAAAAGCCCTGAAGGAAGTAGTGTTTACAATGAAAAATGTCAACAAAGCGAAATCCTTGTCTACCATCTGTACAGCTGCTCCTCCAGCCCCAGGTCAAGCAAAAGCTGTGCGGCATTAAGAGAGGAGAATCACCAGTGTGCCACTCAGGGTCATTTATAAAGTCACATCTTGTCTTCCCTATAAATTTTTTTTTAATACTACAGTTTTTCCAAATGCCTTATGTAGTTTTCTCAACTAACCAGATTGTGTCCCTACAGCTGCTCTACAGAAGTAAAAGAAAAGAAACACACTGATTTTAAACATCTTTGTCTATCCCTGGTAAAACTATAGTTTGTATCTAAGTGAATCCATACATTTATTTCCTATTTACTAGGGGGAGGTGCATAGGAAGACTCCAGAGGCAGCAGGAAGACCCTCTAGAATCAACTTGTTCCAAATAACCTTAAAGAAAATAAGCTTCTGGTAGTTGGAAACATCCAGTAATAATAGGTTGCCTGCAGATTTGTTCCCCTAAGTCTGTAAATATGTAATGACATGAAAGAATAAATCTCACTAAAGTTGAGGTTCTAGCAAGAATAGTGGAATTGTATTATCTATAAATTTAAATATATATATTTGTTTTGCCAGAAATAAGTAGTCTCATTAAAATAATGGTGAATGACCTGAGAGAGAGTACCAGTGTAAGAGCAAACTGATACACTTAGTTTAAAAAAAGAAAGAATAAAAGAAAGGAATGGAAGGAAGAAAGGAAAAAGGGGAGGATAGAGAAGGAAAAAGGGGAAAAAGAAGGGGAGGAAGAGGCAAGGGAGATAAGCGGAAAAGGAAGGAAAGGAGGAAGGACACAAGATAGGAAAGAAATGGAGGAAGAGAAAATCCTTTCCTTAAATGGTACAAGTCCCGTGGAAAATGCTGATTCAAGGATGAGCCAGAGGACAAGAAGCTGAATGGGAAGTCTGTGTGGTTTATTCGTTCTTTTCAAAGGGGTAATGGTGTATTTGTAAATATATTTGTTATTTAAAATGAAATCCAGGAATGGTTTTAGTGAAACTTATAACTAGAATTGCATTTGCATTATAAGCAGTTAAGTACTCACTCCAACTACTGTGTGTGCATGACCGAATGGTTTAATGGCACATCCAAGGTTGAGACAGCTCCCCAGGGCTCCACAACTCACTGAGATCCCTGAGAGGACATCACTAAATCAGCAGACCCACAATCTACAAAAACACATCCTCTCAACTGTTCAGGGGCCCTGAAAACAGCTTCCTCCTTCTGGAGATCATGAAAATGGATTAATGTTAGAAGCCTAGGGTTCAGCCTATTTTATGTAGCTTACAGACCCAATAAACAATATTTAGGGGAGAACTTCGGTACTTTGGTATTTGAACATTTTCTTTCCCTGACTATATTCTGATTAAATTATTTGTACAAAGGAAAATAAGCTCATGGGAATGAGTCCTTTCTCACACTTTTCCAGGAGATAATTACTAGGTGTAGAAGCTAATCCATTTTAGTGATATTCAGTTAGGAAAGGTATCAATTATTATTTGTAAAAAGAATGATGTAGTTGAGTAAGTCCCTTCTAACTATGTTCTCTCCTTTTCAGAGTTTTAAAATTTTTTTTTCAAATATATCATTTGCAAGCCTTTAGCTGTATTTAATGGCACAAATAGGGAGATACACCTCTACTCTATCTTGTGTTCTTTCATGTGAACTTTATACATACATGTTGTGAAAAACCTAATTATGATTTTTGACTGAAACCACTTTAAATTTAATTATTGACTTAAAGAATCTTACTTGTATGTTCCCAAAGTGCTTTATAATTTGCTACATAAGGTTCTTTTACATATTTTGTTAGATGCATTCCTTCAGACATTTTACTTTTTTTACTAGTAGAATCTTACTATTTTCTAATTGATTATTGCTGATAGATAGGAACCCTGGTGACTTTTGTGTGTGTATACATATATCTCAGATCTTGTAACTTTGAACTCTCCAATGCTAATATTTTATCTAAAAATTCTCTTAGGGTCAACAAATGGATTATCATATAAGCTACAAATAAAAACTGCTTTGTCTCTCCTTTTTCAGTTTCTTACTTACATGTATTCTTTTTCTTACCTTATTGCAATTTCTAGGATACCCAGTAGTTGATTTGAAGACATCTTTGTCTTATGTCTGATTTAAAAGGATACTCACTTTTATTTATTATGCTATTATGAAAATCTTTCATTAATTATAGCTTTCTTTTTCCTCTTACTGTTAATATAATGAAATTATACTGCACACATCTAGAAACATTAAAAATTGACTTAAGGAAAAATATATATTATGTCATTGTAAATGTAATGAAGATCCCCTGAGGGTATGTGATTACAAAATCAGTTTATCACTTTACAGAATTATGAAGAAATTTAAACTGATTTCAGCTCTAGTCTGTTTTTCCCTTGAGCCCAGTAATCAGACTTAGTATTTTTACGTGTAATTACCAGATCAAGCAGGTATGAGTAACCAAAATGATGATAAATCTGTATTAATCATCACCTTGTACTCTTCTGTATATAGACCATATAGCTTTATGTAGAATATTCATTTGTAAACCTTAAATAGGTAAAATTTAGTTTTTACATTGCAAGAGAGAAACACTTTTCTGTCTGTAATTCTTAATAGGGTGAAGTATCAACGCATTTTAATTCAACTCAACCCAGATGTCAGCTAGGATGTTCTCGACATTAAGATCATGGTAGGAATTATTCAAATACAGAAATTTAATGACTGAGGACTTCACAAAATTTCTGCTAATCTCTGGTGTTCAAGCATGGTTCAGTTTCTTCCTCTGGACTCAATATTACATTCTACCACCATGGCCAAATTAGTATAAAGCTCAGCTTTTGTGCCTGATAGGACAAGAGAATTCATCACACTAAGAGTTTCATAAATTGGTTTACGGGTTCAGATCACATCAGATTCCACACTGTATTCCACTGACATGCAGAACGAACAGCTGCTCCTCTGTTATAATTGTCCTCACCCTGGCGCAGACTGCGAGCATCCAGTCTAAGTCTCTTCTGTTGTCTCAGCACCTGCTGTGCTTTGCATTTTAAAGTCACCTTTAAAAATAAAGTGGTCTCTTTTTCATACTAAAAGATGCATCCCTTTGTACAATGAATTAATAATTATTTCCAAAATAACATAATATTTACAAACTTCTTACACATGCACCTTTATCGTTCCTGGAAAACATGTTCAGTCTCATGTTTACTTCATAGTCACACTCTTAAAGTTGTTCCGTACCACTGGAATTAAATCTTTTTAACTTCTATCAAACTCTGTCATCCAAAAGATTGTTACTCATTAAAACCACACTGTAAATCATATTTTTTTCGAGCATTAATCCAGAGAAGAACATGATAGAATATCAATAATGTATGCAGCTTGATGCCTTTTCACATATTGATTTACATGTCATTTGTCTGCAATTACTGTTTAAATACAATTCACTCTTTGCCAATAGGATACTCTTAACATTGCATAAAAGGATCAGACTGCCACCCAAGCCCAACTTTATTGTTTCTTTGTTGTTTTCCACTTGGAATATTAAAGAGTATCTTAACACAAGTGGAACACATTTACTTGAGCATTGCTGTCATCTGTGTTGAACACAATAATTCATCTGAGATCTTTTTCTTGTATTTATCAATATAAGATCGGCTAACCCTCCTCTGTGACAAGCATAAGGGCATGTTGATGGCCTGAAGACCATCAGTTCTGCAGGTCCTGGACAAGGGACCCTGTAACAAAGATGCGTAAGTATGATTTCCTACTCTGAAAATCAAGTATTTCTTTTCACCTGTTTTGTTTAAAAGAAAATAAGGAGCAATCTCAAACCAAACCAAAGATCCCTTCCTCCGTGACGACTGCCCCCAAATAACCCCACACGGGATGGAGATGCTCATTCACTTTGCTTCATCCTCTATCTTCAAACTGGAGACAGTAATCAGATGCAATTATTAGAAGCCCTGACTTCATCATTCCCACACCAGGGTGAAATGGCCTAGAGTCAGTGCTTCCAATTAGGCTGGGTGGCCCAGAAACGGACAAGCTGATTTATAGATAGCTGCGCTTAGTTCGATCCCAGAGGCCCCAGAGGAAACGCCTGGAGGAGAAGCTGAATCTCCCTATCAAGTGGCTCTCAGCTCTGTCACTAGCTACAGAATTAAACAGAAAACTGAATGTGAAGAGAGATTTTTTTTTTCTCTTACACTATGGTCCATTCTTAAATCACTCTGACATTAATAGGAAAATTCCATAGGCACACTTGCATGTCCTCATTAAAGGATAGAAATTAAAAAAGAAGTGACAGAGTAATCACTAAACCAACTGCAGAGGAGATGCCCACAGGAATAACAGACTCGGTTCACATTTTAAGTAGTTCAGTCTGGAAGATTCAAAATATCCTTTTAGGGAACTGGTATCAAAAGTATGCTCAGTCACATATCACACCTCCCCTACTGTTTAGATCAACTGAAATTATTCCTATTTTGAGCTTTTTTAACCATTTGCTACAGAGCTCATCTCTTTGACAAACTTAAGAGGGAATCAATAAATGACAGAGTAAAACTTAAATTGCTTTGCCTATTTTTGGGTAGAAAGTAGAGCCCTGGCTGCTCCCTTACTCCAAAAGAACTCTCCTACACACACACACACCCCTCCAAAGTATTTCAGGGAAGCTTAAAACAACTCCTTGTCATTTTGGACATAGTGCAAAACCTAGAACTACAGAAAACCCACACCAAAATGGCACGTCTCCCTTTTTAATCTTCAAAGACATCAATTCTTTCCACATAAAGGAAGGAGGCAGAAAATGAAAAATGCTTTCTAGTCTGTAGCGTGAGATGTTCCAAATCCTCTTTGAAACCAGCCATAAACAGTCCTGGCAAAAGGCAAGAGAGAATTGTCTATATTCAAGTGAATATATGCATGATTTTTAAGTTCCACCCTTGATTAGATTTCTGGTTTTGATGCAAAGCAGAATGCCACCATAAAGCCAATTTTTCTAGAGAGAAAGTTTTAACAGTGAATAAGAGGATGAGAACATTTAGGGAGAGAAATAAGGCACTGATATTGTCTGACTTGTACAGAAAGAGAGAATGTAAAGGGAGGCCTGCCTAACACAGGGGAGATGTGATTTACTATCTAAAGCTAGAATTTTAAGAGAAAACAGTTCAGAAAAAAATTTCACATTCCATCACCTCAACAGCCCTCACTTCCATTTTTTCTTGGTAAAGGTATCTATCTGTCCACCATAACAAGTGGTGCAGAGGAGAGATGCTGAGCATTTAATGTGTTTAATAAAATTATTTTATGCTGCAGACCTGCATTTGTCATCCTTGTAAGGTAATAAAAATCCACCTCTGGTGAGCAAGAGTGACACCGGTAAAACTGTTCCAGGCAGACTAAAAATGTGAAAATGAAAAGTCATCACCAATCTAGAAGACACCCAAAAAGGTTAAGATTCAGGAAGCAGTGTGCAATTTTTGCTTTGGGGCAAACTATAGAATCTAGATTTTCAATTATAAGAAACAGAAACCCAGCAAACTTAAATGGGCCATTTCTCACTTTTTGTGCTGAAAGAAGAAATTTCAGTATCAACATAAACAAGTAACATTTAAAATAAAGATCTAGAAATAGTAGTTAAAACTACTGCCAAAGAGGGTGGGGGACAGGAAAAGGCTAATGCATTGAAGAATCTGCTTAGAAATTCAAACCAAATGTACACTCTGCCAGGCACCAAGAGGCTGCTGAGAGAGGGGACGCGGCTTGATTTTTTAAAGTACATGAAGTGACTGAAGAATTAAGACAATTATCAGAGGAACTCTGAGGAAAGGAAAAATCCAGATGAATAATAGACATCGGAGAAGGCTTCGTGGAGAAGGAGGAACCTAAACTAACCTAAATGAGAAGATAAGCGGAATTTCCATCAGCAAGTTGGAGAGGGGGGGAGAGTAAGTTCTAGCTGGGAGAACAGCCCAGAGAGGGTGGATGAATACTGCCTGTCTGGGTTCTGAGATTGGCAAGACAGATAAAAATAGAAAAGGCTTACTTTTGTATGTGAGGAGAGATGCGGTTGAATAAGAATTATAGAGACTGTTAGAAAAAGTAATTTAATTGCTTTACACATAACTAATAAAACAAAACTACAACGCTAGGGGACTGATTTTATTAAACGTTTACTTAGCATTATCTCATGTGCTTCAAATAGCCACTCTAAGAACACCAGGTAGTCATATTCTCCCCATTTTACCTAAGAGGAAATTGAGGCTTGAACTAGTTCACTAATATGACTGATAGGACAGATATATAATTCAGAAAAGTCAGGATTTAAACCCAGATTTGTGATTTCAAAGCCCAGGCTTTTGACCACTGTATTTCACTGCACCATTATAATTTTACATAATACTAATCTTCGGTCTCAAACTATTTCAGTGAGGAGAAATAAAATCCATTTCATTGATTATAATCACGTATGTATATGAAACATTGCTGAATATTCTCTAATGTTGAAGGCAGGTAAAAGGAGGGGTAAAAGAAATTGTAGAAGAATTAGCTGCAGCTGTAGGCAAGGAGCAGCTCATGAGCGCCAGGTCAAGGAATCCAGACCTTACCCCAAGGACAGTGGGGGAGCCACTGGAGCATCAGCAGTGAGTGGCATAATCAGGTATGTGCTTACAACAGGTTCTGGTTACAGTGCAGAGGATGGTTTGATGAAAATGGCAGTGGGGACACTTAGCTATAGAAGGAATCCAAGTCAAGGTAATGGGGGCCTGACTCAAGAGGCAGAAATAACAGGCCTTGATAACTGAGTCAAATGATATTCAGGTTTGTGACTTGCACAATGGGAACAGTAATTCTACTTACAGAGTCGGGGATCACAAAAGGACAGGGAGACATCATAAGTTCACTCTGGGATTTGATAAGGGGCATTCAAGTAGGAGTACCTAATGGTCAGAGACATGGATAGGATATTCAGAAGTGAGGTCTGGCCCAGATATCAAGACCTGTGATTACTTAAAGCCTCGGGAATGAAAACAGTTATCCAGGATGAGTGTGCAGAGTAAGAAAGGAAAGGGAAATTAAGGGAGAACTCTGAAAAACAACCACCTTTCAATTGTAAAGGAAGAGGAAACTGCAGAAGGGAATTAGAAAAAAATGACTTCAGAGAAGACACACGCTATTGTGTGTGGAATACTGTCAAATATTAACTACTTATGTATAAAATAGATAAACAAGTCTCTACTGTATAGCACAGGGAACTATATATTCAGTATCTTGTAGTAATCTATAACGAAAAAGAATATGAAAATGAACATACGTATGTTTATGTATGACTGAAACATTATGCTGTACACCAGACATTGACACATTGTAACTGACTATACTTCAAAAAAAAAATTTTTTTTTCAAAAAAAAAAAAAAAAAGGCAGAGGTTTTTCTAGATGGAAGAAGAGGTCACCTGTGAGAAATGCTGATAAAAGCTCCAGTCAGATAAAAAAAGACACATGACCAATGAATCAGCAACCGAAGATGTTACTAGTATACATCCTAAAAGGGTTAGAGGCCAAATTATAAATGGATTGAGAGGTTAATTTTTTTAAGTCAATAAACGTAGATTAGTCATTTCCAAATATCAGTACTGGTGCCTAATCAAGTTTTCAAAGATTAGACACAAACCCAAAAAACTAAAAATATCAGTTCTGTCTGTCTATTTAATGAAGCTAAATTATTCTTTAAATAAGAATTTAAAGAATAAAATTGTTACCCTAGGGAAATAAGTCTTCTAAATTTTTTAGTTCTAAAAATACATTTCTTTTATAAAGTGATAGTGATAGAAGACAGTAGTAGTTATTTTCAAATCTTATGGCTAGTTGAATCAATATAATATTCCAAATTCTGCAACCTACCTTTGCTGTTGAATTTCAGCTGTTTGATTCTCTAAAGGAATGGGTATCCAAAAGAATGTCTCTGCATTCCCCGATGGGTAGAGGGGAAGTAGAATAAAGAGTAATGGTACTTGTCTGGCAATGGTATTTGCTTCTTTCTAAGTACAGAGTATGGTTCTGAAGGGTCAGTAGAGAGGTATTTGCATTTTGTCTTTGGCAGTTTCATTATGTTGTCAATTATTACAGTGCAATGTTCTAATAGGAGTTCCATCATGCATTTAAATTGGATAGAGGATTCATTTAGCCGCCACAACAAATTGAGCTCAGCAGGGTTCATTTCAGGAACTTCTACGGTGTGAAGTGGTCAGTCCTTCAGTTTTAATTTCTAGATATATGAGATGCAAATTGCATGATCTTTTCTCCTCTGATAGCCAAAGCAAATGGCTCCAATTACATTCTAACATATCCTTAACTGGGATAATAACATTATCAGCTTGGGATGTGATAGGATGAATCACAAAGAAAAGATTAATTATCTTGTAAAGGTATTGTATTATCTTAATTGTTCACATCACTCAAGCTTTTCTAATTAGAAAAGTAAATACCAGCCTAGGCAGGTTTTGCCCTTGCACAATGGGGAGAAAAAAAAAAAGCCTAAACATTTACACGAATTATACCTTTTCAAATATTTAAACTTGATAAGGCCAACCATCCGTTTATACTTGTTTTCCTGTCATCAGACTTCCCAAAGGTCAATTGTATTTCTTTTATAAAAAGTGAAAGAATAACGTTCTACTATTGAATAACATAAATATTGCCATGTATTGATGTTGCAAGTGAGCCTACCCATCCCACTCCCACTGTTTAGTGGTTTCCAAAATCCAAGATGCTTTTCTTTATTCAATCTGTTCCAGGCGCACTTTTAGCCCAGTGGTTTATGTGAAAACCCACGGGGGATTATACACAATCCCTCTGATTTCTCCCTTCAAGCAGCAGCTGTCAATTCTTATACAGAACATTTCCCATTCCATCTTTCTGATTAACGCTTTGTCTCTAGATAAATTTAGTCCTTATTAAACTATCAGAATCAGATCCTGCCTCCAGGTACTCTTACCTGAGAGAAGTTATTCAGACCCTCACGAGCTGAGACCCACCATGTCCTCGACAGGCCTTGCTGACACTAGAATACCCTTACTATGGGGAACAATTTTTCTGGATAGAGCACCCAGCATAGAGTCGACATTGAGAAGTGTTGCTTCCTTTAGACGCATTTCCTCTGTGTTAGCTTCTGGCCTTCGTTGTGAAGCAATGTGGTCTTGTGTTTGAAGAACAAAGACTTTGGGACTCTACGAATCTGCATGTGAATCTGGCTGTAAAACCAGTGCTGTAACCTTGGGGAGAGTGTTTCACTGTGCCTCTTTCCTCTTTTGTAAAGTGAGATTAAAAATAAGACCAACCTATTACTATTAGGGTGATCCTAAGGGATTAAATGGTACCATGTCATACACTTAGCTCAGTGCCAGGCACGTAAGTCCTCAATAATTGTTGGCTCTATTGTATCTTATGACTATTATTTATAGCCTTTTTACTGAAACTCGGTTTGAAGTCTGTTTCTGAGGTCAGACTCAAACGTGGAATATTCTTGTCATTTACAAAGGACACCTGCACTTGCCCGCATGCCACACATGCTTTCTCTGGGTTCTACTTCAGATGTGTCTCTCTCATTCTCACATCTTCAAAGCGGGCTACTCCCCGAGGTCTGGTGGGCTGTATCGCCCTGTTTCCGTAGCTGGTTTACCAGCTCACTGATCTGCAGCATTTCACTTGGGGCTGTTCTCTGACAGGAAGGCTTGAGGGAGATGATGATTTTCAGTGCCAGGAGGACTGTGCACGGGGGCACAGGAGAAGAACACTGAGCATCTGGGCACAGCATGTGGAGCAGATTTTGAGGGCTGTGAAGCTCCGTTCATGTGTTCAGTTAATGGACCCTTGGGCTTAAGCACAATGTACTGTGGAAGGGAAAAGGGGTTAATTCATCGGGAGCTGGATTTGTGGAACTGATGCTCCAGTCTCATTTACATGTACATTAGCTGGACATCTTTAACAGGGAGGGGGCTGTGATGCTGGATGAGACCACGGCTAACATGTAGGATTTTACAGGTATGATCTCTTTGTATTCTCCAGCCAGCTGCCTGGAAGCCACTGATCCCTATTTGCCCTGACAGGTCTGTTCCTCTAGTGCAGCCAAGAATTTCTCCCTTGAATTTCTGTCAGTCTTCAGTCACTCTGTCTTTAATGCCAGAACTCCTATCTAAGCCAAATCACCTGACAACCTACCTCAGTCCTCTCTTACCCCTTCCCTACTTGTGATAAAAGTTAATTTGACTCCTTTAGAAACCAGGCACAGTCTCTTAAGACATTTGCTTATTGCTGGCTATTTCTTCATTGTTGACTTTTACATCAGGTCTGAAGTATATGAAGCTTATGCTGCTAATCCAGTTACTGGGACTGTGAACAAGTCACCTAACTTCTCTAAAGCTTTGTTAATTCATCAATAAAATGGCAATCATAATTTATACATGGTACAATTGATGTGAGGACTTACACAGAATCATCTATGTGAAGACTTTGGTCTTGGTTTCCTAACCAATGTGCTTTCTATGGGCAGATCCAGCTCTTAGATGTGATGCCAGAGGCAGTGTTCCATTTGCTTGAAACCTTGTCCCAACACAGAAAGCAAATACATCAGACTTCTCCCCATCTTGAGCTTCTGTTTCCTAAGCTCCAATCCAAGAGTAGACTGGGTGAGACAACTTGGAAAAACAGCTGCATGATTTAATGCCCCATATGGACTTCAGCCAAGGCGGCGAGAAAAGCAGTAATTGATCAATGCTAGGAATGTTCCTCCGGTGTGCAGGCTCAGGTTAGTACTTGTATACGTAAGTCCTGTTTTCTCTTCATGATCTCACTCTTCACCTGCATTCTAAATTCTTCTCCAGACCTTTCCTAAAGACAGATCAAGATGTATCTACACCCAGACTGTTTATTTAACCTGCTTGTGTTTTCACTACATTGTTGTCTCCATGAGGCAGTGTCCTTTGTCAGGCCAATCAAGAATGAGGTATGCCTAGCCTAGCTGTGCCAAGAGTAAATCATTCTTGTTAATCAAATTCTTGTTGAGGTCTTGGCTGCACTTACTCTTGTAGTTGAAAGAATGCAAACCATTCCACAGTACTGGCTCAATTCTTTTCTTGTTTGGCCTCTTTCCCACCTGAAGATTGGAAGGCTGGCACAAGTTCTTCCAAAATTATTACGTCAACTTCTGCAGGTTCTACCAACTCATCTTTATGCCTCTCTACTCTTTCTATACAAAAGACTCATCTCATTAGTACTTCTCACTCAACACTGCCTGACACCCAGTATGCTTTCAATGAAGGAGAGGCAGCATTACTATCACCATTCTGTTCCAGACACTATCCTGGGTGTTACCAATACCAAAGTGAATAACCACAGTTATTATTTGCAGAGTTCATTTTCATTTTGAATTTTTGCTTAAATCCTGTTTCCATTAATGACAGTGACCTTACCCTGAGAACTCATTTCTTTCCCAGTCTCCCTTGGATGCAATGACAGGCATATCACAAATCCTGGCTAATACTGCTGGATGAAACTTACAACCAGTGAACTGAGCTCCTGTGGTAAAACTCTGTAAGAAGTTCATCCAATACTCCTCTTAACTCAGAGGGGTTACATAATATTTGCAGAACATGGAACTAATAAGGATCTAATAGAAACTGTCAAACTAGAGAGTCCGCAGGACCAAGAGGGACAGGTACCCAGATGACTGGTCATATTCTTGTCAACAGGCCAATTGCTTTGTCCCACTTTTGCATGTGAGGATAGTTGTACCTTGAAACAAATATTCAAGTGTTGCAAAGTCAAGTTGCTTGTGTAAGAAATATTCATTGAGACTTGAAAATGGACATTTTCTCATACTAGCACTTACCCTACAAAAGTAAATATGACTCATTTACTCACTTCATCAGACTGAAGTCTCCTGAAGAAAGAGGCCATGTCTTGCTCATTGCTTCAACCTCATTGCTTATACCTGCCTGACAGAATCCAGGCTCAATAAATATTCACTGAAAGAATACCTTCATTTCGCTACTAATTTACCAACCAGGAAAGAACAGGTAGGTAGCAAGGAAATTTATTTGCAAGACTGGGAAAAGGCCATCCAGAACACAATGAAAAAATTTAAGACTAAATACAAAATAAGAATAAATCCATACTATCTATATCCATACTGGTTGTTTCCAATTGACAGGTACTTTCCCCCCAAGTTTAGAGGTGTTAACTAATGAAGATAAAGAACTGAAATGCTGACTACGTGAGATTGCAAAAAGTTGGGGGAGTTACTTAGTTTCTTAAGTTTATGAAATCTTGTTCAAACCCATCCACCCACCCTTCATTCACATGTCACGTTCCTGATTGCTTTTGTTATGTGCCATTGAGTCATGGAGATTTCACGGCTGACTCAAACAGTGGCAAGGTGACAAATCATAACCATCAAATAACGTCAGAGAAATTACACATGATAGACGGCATTTCAGAGGACTGCCTGTGGGAAACCAGGTTTTTATTTTCACTTTGTACCTATTTCTAAATAGCCTTCATTTGGCCATGGGAGTTGTCAGAGAAGAAAGAAGTTATTGCTAACTCACTGCTGTTCAGGCCCACAGCAAGGGCTTGTTAAAAGTGGAAGATTTAGCTCCTTTGTTGCCCTAGCAAATTAAAACTGAATTTGCAAAGTATAGATCTGAAGAGAAAGCAAAAACAATAGGAAGTGCAAGCCTTTGGTGAGGAAAACTAATTTTTGCCATTTTTATTAGGGAAGCTTCATACATTTGCCTCAGCAGAAAGAACACCAATGGAATAAAATAGAAACTTGTATTTCCATGAATAAAGTTAAACTTCATATGTGAATCATGGCTTTGGACTCAGTTTATCTTAGTATTGTATCACTGTAGTCTGAAAGCTGTACACAGATTCTAGAATAGCATTCCAGAGCAAATGTGAGGCTCAAACACTAAACACCTTTTAAATGACTAAACTAGTAACTGGTGTGTCTCTAATGAGCATTTGCTTTATACGTTTCATGTAGTAATTTAACCTGTAATTACGGTCTCTTCATCTGGGGCTTCCAAAATTGTATTTGATTAACACTGATAAAAATTACTGTGCAATTTAAGAAGAAATGGCTATCCCTTCTAACCAAAATTACTAAAATTAAAACATTTATAAAATTCCAATATTTGATTGACTACCTTATAATAACTTTTTATTGTGAAAACATTTAGCCACATACAGTATCAAGGGGCAAGGGAATTTTAAGGAGAACAGATAAGTAGATCTATGAGTTTTCACAACACCTTTATCCTCACAGAATTCCAGAGAGCTGGGCTTTTAAAATTGGCATTTTTAAAACAAGGAAAATTTGAGTTAATCACAATTTTTTGTTATTGTTGTTTATTGGCTTTTCCCAAAATTTGTTTTTTGGTTTCTAACCAAGTTTTTCAATTTTTTTAACAATGTGTGGAGGACCATGTTTTTCACCCAGAAATCCCACATCCCACAGTTTCTCATCTCTGAGAACGCTGGGCAGGGAAAGTCGAAGCAGGGAGTTTGAGATCAAACAGTCCATGCCACTTCACCTTCTGCCAAACTCACAGCCCTTTGGGAAGGGTGGGAGAAGAGGGGGAGGTGAGCTGTTTACTATCTAAGAATATCTAAGAAGCCTTTACAGGAGTATAACCTCATCTCTGGTGGACGCTTAGAGGAACACAGGCATAGACGTGTTCCCATTCTCTTAAGAATTGTGCCAAGAAAGAAAAGCTGAGAAGGCATCTTCTTCACAATTCTGAAGGGAAACTAGTCTTTAAGTAGGCACTTTTGGTGCACTATGCATTAAAGTGTTTTAATAGCATCCATTTATCATTTTAACGGCAAGCATTTACTAAAAGGTGTACGACCAGGTGCAAAGAAGAAAGCGCATAATGTATCCTGAGGCTTAAATTTTCAAAAGACAATGTCAAGTCCTGTCAGAAATGGCAACTGCTGCCCCTTCCCCTTTATTTGCCTGAAGTGTGTGATTTTCAAGTCCTAGCTCTATGGGCGACACAACTTTCGCTCAGAACCCTGTCAGTGGTCTACGCATGAGGCGATGACTGAAATAAGGCCCAGTCACATCAGGTTAATTCAGGGTTATATTGGAAAGCCTCCATCAGCCGTGACAACAAAGTAAGTGGAGAAATGGTAAGAACAATCACTTAAGAAAAATCAAGAGTTTTTTTTTTTTTTTATTGCTTTCATATGTATTATCTGAAGTGGTTTTCCTAACAACCTCACGTATCTAGACCTTATCCACATTTGACTCACACAATCCACAGAAACCGAGCCAACTTGTTGCCTTGTTGGTGTATGGAACGTATTCAAATACTCCCAGCCCAGCAACCCCATATAATTTAAAATCCATTTAAAACTATGGTCCGTCAAGAAATCTCATTGATTACACCAAGACTTTTCAAAATCTGCTGTCCTTCAAAATCCCAGTGCATTGAGTATCCTACATACCACTGATTCTTTGTAACATGACTTTTCTTGCATATATAAATAATCTCTTCACACACACACACACACAGATACACACACCTTATCAAAGTATGTACTTTCATACTTTCAGCATGTCTTCTGCCTTCAGTCAATGAGAACAATTTATCTCACATTCTGGTGAAGAGTTTTGACTCATGTGTCAACACTCAAATGGATAAATCATAGTTGGCCCCTCTGCACATAAAAAAGCCAAAATATTACATTGTATTCGAAATGTGAGGTGTGCAGCAGCTCAAAGAGTTGATGAAAATGTTGGAAGAACAAATGGTAGATATCATCAGAGACTGATGGAAGTAAAAACCTAAGAAAAGATCTCAATAAGCATCAACTGAGTCAGGGAGGATGGACTGATAACTAATTTGGTGATTATGACAAGAAAAAGAAACTTGAAATCATATATAGCTTCAAAGTTGTTGTCAGTGAGGAATCTCAGAAACGCATTTTGCCTTTTCCTTATGTCCTAGGATCATAAAACAATTCCTAGGGGGCTTTCATGGACCCCCATTTGCTGATCCCAATGCTTTAATGTATTTTGTGAGGCAACACAGCTATTATAGATTTTTTTTTTTTAGATCAGGGGACGCAAATTTCTTTAAAGAGCCAGATAGTATTTCAGACTTGTGAGCCTGATCTCTGTCACATTTATTCAATTCTGCCATTTTAAGAGAAAAGCAACACAGGCCATAATGAATGGGAGTGGTTGTGTGCCAAAAAAAAACTTTACTGACAAAAGGAAACACTGCAAAACCTTGCTTTAGATTATGATTGGGGTTGTGATTTTGTCTTCTTTTCTTTCTGCTGTGCTCACTCTACCCAGAATCTGTAGAGTACAGTGGTTTCCGAAGTGTTCCCACTTCTCTTCCTTCTGAAGAGTCAGGTCGGGACAGGAGGATCCCAAATATTACAGTGTAATAGCTCATCTTTTTATCACCTACTTTCATCCTTGAGTAACCTGAGGCTAGTGTGGTAAAGGTACTCCTAGAGTCTAAGCATGGATCTGTCTTCAAAGCACATGTTCTTGCCTTCAGGCATGTGGAAATTATTTTTGGAGGCTTCTACAACTTACCTTCTTGTTCTTGGCACTTCGGCAGCTGCAGATAACCTATTCGCAGGCCCCCCTAGCTACATTCTGGCCTTGGGGCAACTAATTTCTATAACTAATTTCTATGAAGGAGTTAATAGGTGATATCACTGGGTATTACATACGTGATTGTATCCTCTTACTAAAAGGAGAGTCCCAGACTGAAATGTCTTGAATATACAGAGGAGGACAGATCTAACTTGTATATTAAATGTACCAAATTAGAGTAGACACCATTTTAGAAATCAGACGAGAGATTTCAGGAGAAGGCAACACATCTAATCACACTTTTTAGGCCTTCTTTACCTACTCCAAGGCAAAGTTTGAAAATACCCTTCTCCTCTTTTCTCTGTGTTACATTTGAGTTTCTGGAACTGGCATAATGTAAATGATCAGTGCCCAAGGCAGCCTCCTCCGTCCGTGCCCTATGTGTGCTGCTGCTGTCTGAATCTATTCCCTCTGGAAACTGGAGGCGATGCAGCACTGAAGAACTTCAGTGAGTTTGCATGACTCTGACATAAAACAAAGTGCACGTTCCTCTTTCTACCTGTTCTAGCCCTGTCCTGACCTTTGTCACTAAGTTTCCAACTTACGCAACTCTGCTCGGCTTTATGAAATGTCAGTATCAGAAAGAAGAAATAGCTGTATGAAGAAGCAGGAGAGAGAGGAATTTATTTTATTCTCCAGTCTGACTGTTTGGTGCAAAGAATGAAAAATTTTGCAGAAGAGAGGGAAAAGAGGACAAGGACGATATAGCATCATAAGGATAAGCTGGGTTGTCTCAGAACTGGGGATACAGGAGATTAAAAAAAAGAGATGTGTGTTTCTGGTTAATACTGTTAACTCAAATGTATAAGTCACACATCCAGATGCAGCTGCTGCTTCTTGGCTAGAAAAATAGAAGGCAGAATGCATGAATTGGGACAACTAAAGAGTCCAGGAATTGAAAGCCACACAAAGTTTCCTTCCATATTCCACGTATACACTTAGAAACAGATGTGCACCTCTCTGCAGTCCATGTTTTTAAACACAAATAAGAAAGCTGCCAGACAAGGACACAGACCCAAACTAAAAAGTCATTTCCCAGCAAGTGACGCAGCAATCTCTACTTTGACTTTGACTTTAGCTCCACAGCTGTGGTGAAACTAACATTACGGCTGCAGGAAGGAAATTGTTCCCAGGTGAGAAGTAAATTATCTTGGCTTGGCACAAAAATGTTGAAAAGGCAAATTCCACCTGCTTTTCTCCAGGCAAGATATTTTTGCTCACATATCTACCTCCCATCCAGTCAAGCAGTTGCCCACTTGTCCAATTTACATCCTGGTTCTGGAAAGGATTCTAATTTTGCATTCTGCATACACATAGCATGTTTGTGTGTGAAAATACACAGGCAACCTAAGGATGGAATCACATGCTTTCAAATTCACTTAAGAGGGAATTTTAAGAAACCTCAACTATACATGTCTTGATTTATTGATTAATCCATTCTTTCATTTCTTTCTTCATTTAAAAACTATTTCTTGATTTGTACCAGGCACTGTCTCCAGTGCCAGACTACAGCAGTGACAGACAAAGTGAATGGTCTTGTTCTCACACAAGAAGACAATGAAAAAGTGAACAAGCCAATGAGACATGCACTCTGATTCATTTCACACTTAGCTGAGGTATAGTCTATGAGAAAACATTGTTCTAAGGCCCTGCGATGATAAAAGAGATGAGGAGAGAGCATTATGACTCCTGACTCCTGCCCTAAAATACTAAATTTTATGGGAGTGGCAAGCATTCAAGCCATAACACTATACTATTAAACATAACTTTTTAAGTTCTGTAATAAAGGTACAAAGAGAACTGTTGGTAGAAGACTAAGGGGAGAAGAGATAATCTGAGAAATAAGAAGGAAAAGCATGCAAGGAGAAGCACTGAAAAAAGGTGTTGATGATAATGATTACGATAGCTGCTCATGTTCCAGGCAGTGCTCACATCCCATGATGCACCGTTATGAGTGGGAATTCTTTTGTTCCTCGTCACCCTAGGGGGCTAGCATTTTCCTATTCCCAGTATATATACTCCACACAGAGGCATGAAAATGTTAAGTAAATCATCCAAAGTCACAGATCTACTATGTAAGGGAACTAGGATTTCAACTGAGGTTAGCCTGGATCCAGAGTCCATGCTTGTAGTAACTTCTCAGTATGGCCTTTTGTTGTGCAAGGTATTTCAGCAGGTAAGAAATAATAATCTGTCCAAGAGCATAGCATAACCAACGGCGCGAAGGCTCAAAGCTTCCAAGCATGCTGGAAAAGAGGCAGTTGGATACTTGGATGAATCATCTGAAATCTGAAGAATGGAGTGGGATGTAAGACTGGAAAGGGAGGAACCCACGTGGGGCTTACGAATGTCGTGCAGAGCAATTTGATTCTTTAGGTTGGTGATGGGGAATAACTGAAAGGGAATGAAGATGAGAACACGACTACTGAGAAGAGTTTTGTATGATACACACTTGCTACATCCTGATCCTTGTGCTAAGTGCTTTATGTATATTGTTTCTAATCCTCATAAAATGCTATAACTATTAGTACAGCTTTGGAGATGAGAAAACTAAGGCTCACTGCTGATAGAAGGCAAGACTAGAACTTGAATCTACGTAATTTCGATCACTGCAGTATTTCCTTTAATTCCCATGAATTTTAGATTTGCAGCCATGTTGGGGAGGGAAAGAGAAAGCTGAGGGATTGCAGGCAAGGAAACCAACAGTGAACCTTTTACTCTTATTTTATGGGTTTAAAAAGCGCATTTAAATACCAAAAGCTCATATTAAATACCAACAGTGTACGTACACTGTTCTTCAATTAAATTGCAGTTTCATTTTTGAAGCCATGGGAATGGTTAGTCCAATTACAAGGACTTGAATGTCCTGTGACTCCAGTAACATTATTCATTCATTTTTCTTTTTAATATCATTTCAGCACTTACTCTTCTCCAGGCTGTGTGCTAAGGGATACCATGGGTGCTATAATAGACAGTCTTTCTCACTGTGGAGTGTACAGGGTAGTGAGGAAGACAGATAAAGTTAACAACAAGAAAAGTGGGGTATTTGTGATAAATATAGGGAAATAGAAGGTGTTACAGTCCCTTACTGCACAGTCAGCCAATTTGGTGGGAGATCAGGTTTAACAAAGGGTGGAGGATGTATGTGTGGGGCAAACATATTTTCCAGAGAAGGAGCAGAGTTAACAAAAATATTCATACAAAAAACCAAGTATCTATCAAGCATCAACTAACTAGAGGTGAGAAGTTTCCCCAAAGTTGGACACGCTGATTGGATTTCAGGCTTTTTCTGCATCCACTGATGAAGAATTGAACAACTCCCTGCTGATACTCAGTGAAGCTTTAGCTGGTGAGTTAGGTGTTCAGGCTCTCAAAGGCAACTTAGCAGACAGAAAAAAAGAAAAAAAAAAAAAAAAGCAGTCAGTTGCACAGGGTGGTAACAGAGTGGCAGGCGGAGCCTCACAGTTGCAAGCTCAGTTTTAAGGCAGTGTCTTAAGTTCCCTGGGTTCCTTCCTCCTGGCCTTCTTACGGTAGAGCCTACTAATCAGGTGTCTGCACCAAATGGCACCAGTGATTCAACAGAAGACTCAGGATTTTTCTATCACTTGCCATAGAAAAATGACACAGAGCGTAAGACCAAAACATGGTAGCAACTTTGATGCAAAGAGGTTAGCAGAACTTAATCTGAGATTTTTCTGCTTTCAGCAAGTGACAGGCAAGAGCAAGACATCACATACAATACAGCCAGCAGTCTACCCAACCCAAAAGGATACCAGTAAACTCATCAGAGTTTCCAGAACTGTCTGGATTTACCTTCATTTTTGCAAGAAATGACATGTTAAGTCAAAGCAGTGTAAGTGGAAAAGAATGATACTGAATCATTAGCAACAGCTCTTCTATAAAAAAGCCTAAGCTGTGACACCTCACAACAATGGGCCCTATTGTTACAAAATACAGTTACAACCCTGAAAGGTGGTGTGTGTACAGAGAACAAGACATTTTCATGGAAAAAGTGACCTTCTTTCCCTTAAAGTCTTTGAATTATGCCATCTGATTTGTGCTGGGATGAAATTTAATTGGTGGGAGATATCACGGACACTTATATTTCTAAGGTTTCATGTTGAATTCCACTATTGGATAAAGTTCAAGGAAAAACAGATATTCACTCTGCCTTGAACATTTTCTAGTTTCTATGCCTTCAGCTCTCTTCTACCCTTAAGATATTTGAAAAGATCTTTTCTTGGGTCCTGTCAACTGACCTCTAATTATCTACAGCTCTGATTTTCCCACATGCTTCAGAAACTATTTAGATAATGGTACCGCCTGGGTGGCACTTAGAGTTGAAATCTTTTTAAGTGAACTCCTGGGGAAAAAGATGTAAATTTTCTCTAAACTGTAAAATTGTAAACTGGGACCATGCCTGATGCTAGAGTAATACCAATAATAATTTAAAATTTTATTTTTATAGTGACAATTACTGAGTACCTATTATGTACCAGTCATTATGCTAAGATATATAAATACGATCCTATTTATCTTATACAACCATCCTATGTAATAGGATTATACATTATAACTGTACTTAATAGACCAAGAAAATGAGTATTAGATGGGTTAACTAGCCTGCTGAAGTCTACACTTAGAAGAAATGGGGCTTAGTTCGAATCAAGGTCTAACCTCAACACTTTTCCTTTTAATCCAATAACTATATCGTCTTCACATGTTGAGTGAATAGTCTCCTAAAAGCCACTTGTAATTTTTATATATGTTTAGTTTATATATATATATGTGTGTGTGTGTGTGTATATATATATATAATATAAACTGTTTTTATATATATAACATTCAAAGAATATGTGAATATATGTAACTCTGTTGCTTTGGTTGTATAAAAGTTACCCTAAAAATTCATGGCTTAAAGCAATGGTAACATTTATTGAGCTCACGAATATGCAATTTGGGCAAAATCTAGTGGGGGTAGTTTGTTTGTATTGCACTCAACATCACCTGGGGTGGCTTGAAGGCAGGAGGCTAAAATTATCTCAAGACTCACTTACTCACTCGCATTTCCGGCAGTGATCTGGGGACTGAGTCCTTCACTATGGCTGTTAGCACAAACAATGACACGTGGCTTCCCCATGTGGCCTGGGGTTCCTACATGAGTTCTAGGGGCAAGCATCCCAAGAAAGCAGGAACTAGGTGCATCCTACTTCATAGCCTCGCTTCAGACGTCTTACAGCAACAGTTCTGTTGAATTCTATTCACTGGGAGAATCTTGCCAGATTCAAAAGGGGGACAAACAGACTCCCTCTCTTGATGGGGAATGGCAAGTTCTGGAAGGACATGTGGGCCCAGAAATATTTCTTTGGGCATTTTAATGTACTCTTCCTCAATGTGTAACTCATATATAATAATAGACATTAATATGGGTTACATCCTCCTATACGTCATATATATGAATACATACATGAATATACAAACTTGTGGGCGTGTGTGTCTGGGCATACATAATGATGACTTCTTGACATCATGAAAATCTTCAATCTAGCTGTGACAGAATGCAGAATCTAATAAAGAAAGCAATTTAGCAGAGACCATTCAGAACCCAGCTACCATTAGCTGCTGTTCTTAATGACTGCTTTTCTTCCTACACAGTTTCTTCTGGCCAACGGGGTCTCAGCCCTCCCATTTCAGATGGTATTTGCTCCTGTGTATCTCTCACCTATATTATATGCACAACACGCCAGCTAGTTCTGGAAAATAGGGTTAAGGAGAAGTGGAGTAAAGGGGGAGGGTAGACAAGGACTCCTGACTGTAGAGGAAGCGCCTGCTTGGAAACTTGGCTCCAGCTCTTACTACCTAAATAACATTGGAAAATTTATTCTACTTCTCTGAGTCTTCATTTTCCTGTCCACAGAATAGAAATATCGTTGCAGTCCTCAAAGGGTTGTTGTGAAGGTACACGAAATAGCCTCTATAAAGTGCTTGGCAATACTCACCAGGTAGGTGATACAACTACATCAAAGTTTAAAAAAGGATGAAATGCAAGTGCTTTTTTATGGCCTAGAAGATTCATGATTTAGCCCCTCACTGGCTTCATCCTGTACCATTCTCCACTGAGCCCACTTACTATCACTATTCCCTAAAGTCTATGGCCCTCTTTCCATTTTTTCAAATTATCCTGGCCTCAAGGCTATTTTATTCGTTCTCACTCCTCCTGGAAGATCCTTTCTTCAAAGCATTGCACAGTTATTTCTTTCCCATTATTCAGATAATTTAATTTATCCCCATGGGGGGACCATTTCATGATTGACCTCTTATCCCAAGGACCCCTGTTCTTCCCAATAATTCTTGGTCATGTTACCATATGTGTAGCTGAACAATATTTCTACTTTATTATAGATTCATTTACTTTTTCATTATATGGTTCCCACCACAAAATTGTGAGCTGCTTTAGACAGTGATCTTCTGTCTTATTCTGGGGTCAGAGGACTAGTAAGCCCTCAGGACATACCTGATCGATGGATGAATGGATAAATATGTATGGATGTGTGTTCATGTGTCTCATAAGGGGAAAGTAAAAGAGAGTGAAACAATGGAAAGATGTAAAGCAAACAGCATATGAAACTGTATTTCTGTGGAAGAAATGAGACTGATATTTACCTGCTGTCCCTTGTTGGAGGGCTGCTACAGGAGGGGAAGTGGGTGATTGCTTTTTGTTAGCTGTAGGGCTCACCTTGGAGACAAATTTATCCCATGCGGCAGTGAAATCTTAAGTCACCTTTATCTTTTCCTTGATGCTCTAAATTCTCTCCCTCAGGCCTTGTGACCTAGAGCTTTTCTCTCTTCCTTTCACTTCTAGTCTTTGGGATTTAACTCTGGGTATCTGGGTGCTTGCCTTCCCATCAAGAAAATTTGCCTTCCTTTTCCAGGAAATAGTATTTCAAGAGCCTCAAAAAGAAAAAAAAAAAAAAAAAGCACTGCACATGCAAATCATTCCATCAAAAACAAAACCATTCTAAAAATTACCCAAGCTTGTGCAAAAATAAATGTTAAATTCATTAGACCGACTATTTTTACTTTTCTGGCCTTTATACTGGAGCTATTTGGCAACTGAAAATTCATCAGTGTATAAATGAATTTATGTGCTTGTTGTAAGAAGCTTCTAATTAGCACATACAGCAAAGTGTGGAGAGTATTCTATGTAACAGTCTCTGGCTGAGGTTTAAAACCAAGGTCTCTCCTCTGAAATACGTGGACAGCTGCTATGTACTTAAAAAAAATAAAAAGGAAAGGAAAGGAAGTAAGTTGTTAACTTGGAACTCTGGAGTGGAACTTGACTGTATCTCTGGAACAGATGTTTCAGGTCTAGGACATTTTGCATGGAGTCATTAGAGACTTCATAGCCAAAGGCTCCTGGGGAGCTGTCTGACTGTTTTGTTTAATTAATAGATTTCTTTGCAACTTCAGAAGCGGAGGAGCCAGGGGACAAATATAGGTGTAGAGTATTGCTTTTCCACCTGAAAAACTGTTACGGTGGCCCCAGGTGGCCTTGGACTGGTCATCAGGCCTCCTTAGGTCTCAATTTTCCCTATCTTTAATTGAAGAGGCTACAAATCCTCCCTTGTTTCACAGGGCTGGGTCAGAGGACCCAAACTAATGAATTGTACCCAAAGCTATTTGCTTTTTGACAACCCGATTTTTGAAATCTTTATTGTCTTCTTTTTCTTCATAACCATGATAAATTCAGGCTTTAATAATTTGGGGGATTAGAACCACTTAATATCATACTCCCCTATTATTTTAATGGCATTAAACAGTTTATGTTTTTATCATCTGTGTTCAGTCACTCAACAAGTATTAAACAATTTCACAGCAGTGTCAGAAAATAATGGAGAACTTTGCTCTCCTGCTCTTACCGGCCACTCTAGCTTTTCTTCATAAGCTTGGACACCTGGAGGATGGAGGGAGTGAACATGAACCACTCAACAGGGTGCTCTGCGCATCAGCTAAAAAGGCACCTTTCTTCCTGTTCTGCTGACTTACAAAATGATGGATGACAGGCAGTATCACCATGCTTCATGCCTAGCTTTGCAAAGTACTGCTCTTCAGCTCTTAAGAGGATACTGTTTTAATATTGACAAGGAAATCAAAATGTTTCACTGAGTGGTGGGTGCATGTCTTCTTCCTGGTGGGATGTGATTTCTTTGTGTCCTTGGGAGGAGAGTAACATTTCCCTCTCCACACCCCTGCCCCACTGGAAAATATTTCCACTCTCTTTGCTTCCTCAAAGGAAGAGACTTCCTGTTCACTTAGTTTAGTTCCCTTGTGACCTGAAGTCATTTCACCTATAGAAGACAGATAGCTTCAACCTCACTCTTGAGCTTGAATTGCAATACAAACCAAATTAGATAAAATAAATCAATAATACCCTTGCAGGCCGAATTCACTTAAGGAACATTTACAGTACAACTGCTCACTTTGTCCATATACTTTCATCCATTAACACTCTACATCTGGCACCTGAATAAATATGTTACCCCAGCTGAATATAAATGAACTAGGATCTCATCATTATTTTGTGTTGAGTGGAAGGTTAATAAATTTTCATTTCTTTAAAAAAATGATTTTTGAGATGAAGCAAGAAGCTGGTATGGTACAAAACCCTAAGATTTTGTCTGAGTGCCTAATGCAACACCCTCAAAGCTCATTGATGGCTTAGAAGCTCGTATTGTAATTTATGCATCACTGAGTTCATACCTTTTACATTAAGAACCCCTAAATGTAGTATACAGTCCAATACCTTTGTATTTGGATTCTAACTTAGAAAGCAGACCTTAGACAAGGAACAACAGATGCGCATGCTGAAACGCGGCATGGAAAACTTCACAGCAGGATTACCAAATTCACGGGACACCTAAATATGATTGTGATTCAAATAAACACAACTGAAAAATCTTAGTCAGGTCCCATTTGTTCCAACTTCATGAAAACTACAAGTGAGTTAGTCCCTCCAATTCTCAAACTACCAAGGAAATGTATGTAGTATATTACACTGTGGATACAACTTCATTCAATCACTAGTTTAACCTTGGGAAGAGCTATCAATTTCAACCAACATCAGAGCCACAGTAGCATCAACACTTGCTCTCAGCTGAAAAGGTATGACATTAGAAACCTAGTTCCAGGGCTTTAGGAAACAGAAGAAGTCAAGGTACCTGCTTAAGCAGATTCATGTAAGCCCATTGCAACAAAAGGAGTGACAGACTGTCAGTAACATAATTCTCACTGGATGTACCTTTCATAGGCAATCTAAGGTTTCTGGACTCCTCCCCCTCTCCAACACACACACACACACATTGTCAATGCAGCTCAGTCACAGGCATGTTTTACACCACAGCACAAGAGCCAAGGAGAAGCTTCGGTGTTAGGAAGCCTAGATTCAAATACTGGCTACTTACTTTCTGAGTGACCATGGGAGAGTCATTAAACCTTACTTAGGTTTATTTATCAAATGGAAACTTAAAAAAAAGACCTTATTCTTAAAGGCTTATCATGAGAATTAAACGAGGGAGAAAGGGATGGAGACAAAAGGGAAAGGGGAGAGAATGAAGAACAATTTAAGTAGGAGCAGGTGTGCCTGCCACTGCTCTCAGTGCAGGGAGGCAGGGAGTGGGAGATGGGCTCCGGGAGACCCGCATCTCTTGCTTCCTCAGGTGGTCGTAATAATCAGGCCTCAGCTCACCATGCTGCCTCATGTTTGAGGCTATGTAGTTTTGTTCATGATGACCAGCAAACATGAGCCAAATAGTTCATCTGGTGCTCAGCTGAAAGCAAGCAATCTGTTCCATCATTAGGAGAAACATGGACTGTCTTATACTTGAAACCATACTACATTGGTCTGCAACCTATAACCTTCCTAAGCGACTTTTGGTGGTTAATTGATTACACCTAATTTTTATCCTATGTGATGACTTTAAAACATAGCCCAGAATTAACACAGAACCCTGCTTTCTGGGCCAGACCAAGTTCTGAGTGCATACTGATGTTCCGGGGTCAGAGCATACAAACTAGCACACGATGAGGATTAAAGTTACTTAGGGACAACTAAGTGGGTATATTAGAGCCTTGGGAAATGACTCTTCTATTTAACTGAGCTCTAAACTTCTGATACTTAAAACCGAGTCATGGATTCAGTAGAGATAGCCCATATTTCAGAGGTAACTCAGAGTACTTATCTAGCAAATTGTGTGAACAGGGGGAAAAAATTAGCTGCAAAGAGAGGAGAGAAAACATTTGTGCTACAACCTAAATCACATGAAAAATAATTTACAAAATGAGCATTTTAGTAGACAACGCATAATGTTTTTACTGGTTAAAAATGCTGCAAAATGTTGGCAACAATAGTTTGCATCCAAATAGTCAAACCTAATTGTTTGTGAATGTAACATAATTGAGCCTTCATTGTGGAGCTTTTAAGAAAAGCAAGGAATATAACATGAGTTTTTATGACATTAAAAACAAATAATTTGTGCAGAGTTATTATGTTTGAAGAAACACACACCCACCAACCCATTAGATTTCATTAGAGACAGACACAAACTGTTGAATGTTTTGTTCCTGCTTTGAACTTCACAAAAGATAAAACTCAGTTCCTTACAACTCATCTCTTCTGTTTCCTTAGAAGTAAGCTTTCAAAGTATGCATTAAAATAAAGCCACACTTAAAGTAAACATGGCATTCATAATTACTAGTAGCTGTTAATTCTATTAATCAACTCTCGGTAGCATTTATAGCATCGTCACAAACTCTACAATCAAAAGCAATGCCCAACAAAACACTTTGAAATTTGAAAGTAGTTGACAGAAGTGCAAATTTATACTGTTAATGAAGTTATCTGGAAACAAGTCAAGAAACAAAAAGAAGGTATTCATAATAACCTGGATGAGAACCGAGAGGCACAGACAACAAAGAAAAACAAATTTAGGTGACTTAAGAACTTTACAATGATTGCCCAGCTTCTCCGTTTTTTTAAGCCCTATTGCACACAAAACACTGAAGTGAGAGAAAAATTAAGCACAGAAGCAAGTTATGGATCACACGCTCCTGTGTAATCATCCTGCAGCAGTTACAGCGAGAACAAAATGTCAGCCCTAACTAACTACCTTCTTGAATTCCCCAAATCCATGACCCACAAGATAGCCGTATGAATTTGGTCATACCCAGAGCCTGAGGGAAATCCATCAGGGAGTAAAGGATATCCGACAGAGATAAAATGAAATGCATGGTAGTCTGGCTTGTAAAATAAGCACAAAGTCATTTGATCACAATGACCAAGTTATCCTGGTTTGCATGGGGACTTACCTGATGTTAGCTCCAAGAGTCTCGCATCCCAGAAAAGCTCGAAGTCCAAAGCAACCTGGGATAGGAGAGCACCCTCCTATTTAACCTGAGCTCTCGTGACCACTGACTCGTGCACCTGAAATTAGTTTTGGCAAAACGGTGTGAAGAGCAGTTGTTCTCAGATTCACTGTGCATAAGGATCACCTGGAAAGCTGTTAATTCACAGGGTCCTGGACCTCACCCCTCAGATTCTGATTCTGTAAACTCAAGTGGGGCCAGTGAATTTGCATTTCTACCAAGCTCACAACTGTTAAGGAGGCCGCTAGTTCAAGTACCATATTTTGAGTAACCCTGGTTCAAACTTCATATACCCTTTCATTTCTCAATTTTCCTTCCTGTGTCGTTGAGTTTAGTTTTCAAGAGTGCTTATACAGAACCGACTGTATAGGTCTTTTAGAAGGAGAAATATCTCCTCTTGGCAGAAATGATGCCAGTATAACTGATGGAAAACTTATCCAATAACTGGGTATTTATGCAGCATTAAAAGATGTGCTGATTTTATTTATACAAATTTCATTCATTATTCCCATTGTAAAGCCTTACTAAAATGCTAATTCACTTTGGGGAATTCATAGAAATAACAGGAAAACAGAGATAAGCCTTGGCCATAGCCAATGTGAATATGCCACCGTAAAACTAGTATAATCACAAACTATTTGAAGAAGCTCAACGAGGATTTGTAAGGGAAACCTCAACTAAATTATACTGGCAGGTCGATGATTCGCCAACATCAACCAGGTGTCCAACAATTAAGTTCTAACACCAGCTGTCCAGAGTTAGTGCACATCCCACAGGGTAAGGGCTGTGGGGTCCCACAAGACTGCCCCCACTTCAGAGGCCAGTCAGAAGTCCCAGGGGCCACCTATACTTCTGATCAACTGTCTATAAATCTGGGGCTTCCCATGACCTTTTTCTCAGATTCTAAACTTGTTTGAATGACCCACAGAACCCAGGGAAAACACCATACCCACATTTACTGGTTTATAAAGGTTATAACTCAGGAGCAGCCAAATGGAAGAGACGGACAGGACAAGTTACAGGGTGAGGAGCCGCACAGAGCTTCCATGTCCTCTCCAGACATGTCGCCCTCACAGTATTTTAAGGTTTTCACCAACCCAAACATTGTCATTTAGGGAGTTTTTATCAAAGTTTCATTATGCAGACACACCTGATTTGAACCATTAGCCATTTCTGATGGAACTTAATCACTAGCCCCTCTCCTGGAGCACAGGGGCAAAGTGCTCGAAGTTCTAACCCTCTGAGCACTTGGCTGGTCTCTCTGATGACCAGCACCTACACCCTGAAGCTATCCAGAGCACCCCCGCCCCAGTCATGAGCCATGTCATCAGCATACAAAAGAGAATAAATTCCAAGCATTTTAGGAGCTGTGTGCTAGGAATCGGTAACAAGGACCATATATTTACTTTTTTATACTATAGCAGAAAAATTTTAAAACTTTATCTTCCCCAAAAGCCTAAGATACAAGTCACGAGATAAAAGGCTATCTTTTGTCAGAGATTCAGTTTCAAAAGCTGCCATCTCTGCCTTTAACACCCATGGATTTAAGTTTGAACTAAAGACCGTGAATTATCCACAGCAAGGCCACAAGGTGATTAGGCGCCATCTACTCTAGTTACTATGGTAAGGAAGTCAGCGGATGCATTTTTACAGAGACTTTTCAAAAGCCAAAGCTGAAACTAAAAGAAATTCTCAAGATGAATCCATTTAACTAGAATATCAGACTTTGTGAGCATTTCCATTTATTGAATGTTGAATGTGCTATTTGTTTAAAGGTAATCTTTACAATTTCAAGATCTTTTTATAAATGCTAACACTTAAAAAGAGCCTCCAACTTATCCATGGTGCCGGTAGATGTAGCCGGTGTCCACGTTCTTGCCCCGTCCCAGAAAGAATTCAGAGAAAGACATGGAGGTTAAAAAAGTAAAGTTAGGATTTATTAAGGGGTGCATAGTACACTATTACGGGGATAGCGGGCAGGCTCAGGTGAAAGGCTGCCCTGAGTTTTTTTGGCAAGTTGGTTACAACAGGGTGTAAAAATGAATGGGCAGAATGTTCACTAGGGAGGGAAGGGTTTGGGGTCCTATTCCCTGATTTTCATCCCAACTTCACCTTCCCAAGGGGAGGAAGGCTTTTGATCCTTTTTTAGTCTAGGTGGGAAGTGTCATGGCATCGGTGCATGATGGGTACTTCCAATCTGCAAGGTTAATTTTATTGAAATGAGAGCATAATGAGCAAAAGGTTACATTCAGACACTGGAGATTCCTGCCTTTTCCCTCCTTTCTTTGTCAGCTGCCAGGCCGCTCATCACTCCAAAAGGTGTGACCACTTTTCAGCGCAGAGGTTCCTGCTTTTCCTTCTCTGCCCAGAGACCCCTGGTGCCTACGTGATGTATGGTTTCCTGCATCTGGCCTGTGCCCCTCCTTTCTGCCCCATCCCTGCCATTTGGCCTGTGTCCCCCTTTCTCTGCTCATTATCTGGCTATCTGCCTGCTGAAACAATTTCTTATGTAATAAGTTAGAAAACTAGTGCATAAGCACTCACATACACTGTCGAACCTTCACAGGCTGCAGATGGGACTAAACTCCTGATGTCTGCTTGTAAGCTGAAAATATGGCCCAATCCTTTGTCATTGTTATGATTTTTTAATACCCCTTAACATTAATATCCAAAGTCTTCTCCAAGTTACATATTACGTATCACTTCCTGAGTGTTCCTTGTGGTACTGGCCCTATGCTGTGTGATTTGCTTTCATTATTACTGTTAATCTTCACCAGGGCCACGACTTAAGGTGAGATGAGTGAAGCTCTCCCCCTGGGTGAAAATGTGAAGGGCCATCAAAAACTTAGTGATCAAGATGAATAATATTTTAACATAATATTTTTTGAAAATGAATACTAATGAACGATCCATGATAAACAAAATAATAAAATTTTATACAAAGATTAGATCAGCATTGCTGATTTTTCCATGTACCTCAGGGTCTAATAAGGCTCAGCACAGCCCTTACTGATTTGTCACAACAACCCTACAAGGGACACAACAGTACTATTCTCATTTCATAAAGAGAAACTCAGAGAGGTTAAGTAACTTGTCCAAGGTCACACAGTTGGTTAATGGTAGAGCCACAGTCCCTGACTTTCAAGCTCTTCAGCTATGCTGTTGCAGTGCCTATCAGTGTTGACTGAGTGCTTTTTATGTGTGTGATGTTAGGGGCTACAGTGCCCAACCTGAGGTCATCGGTTCTTTAGAAGGGCTCACAGTACTCATTAAGAGCTATTACACTCATGATTATATTTTATGACAGTGAAAGGATACAGATGAGAGTCAGCCAAGGGAAGAGACAGATGCTTCGGACAGAGTCCTGGAAGTTTCCAAGTGTGGAGCTTCTAATTATTCTCTCCCAGTGGTGGTGTGGACAGAGTTACCTCTCCCAGCAATGGTGTGTGATAATATTCATGGAGTACTGCCATCCTGGGAAGCTCCCTGGATGTCCAGAGTTTTCACTGGAACTCAATCACGTAGGCTTGGCTGATGGTCTGTGTGCCTGACCTTTGATCTCCTTCCCCTCTAGATGCAGAGCAGATACCACATAGCCCAAAGCCTTAATCATTAATCACAATGTTAG
Organism: Camelus dromedarius; assembly: GCF_036321535.1. Taxonomy (NCBI): domain Eukaryota; kingdom Metazoa; phylum Chordata; class Mammalia; order Artiodactyla; family Camelidae; genus Camelus; species Camelus dromedarius. Next base: position 13,684,616 of record NC_087462.1, on the reverse strand, counting down.
ACTGTCCAGTGTGGCTCAAGGTCCCAAGGTAAACAAAGACACTCTTATCAGGCAGGACATTTCCAATGGCCTAGAGATTACATCCCAGGAGCCCAGGGCAAAGGCAGACCTCTCTTGGGAAAAGGTTAATTATTTATTATACAATGTATCAATATCATGAGCAGGAGAGAATCAGAGGTATGAAGGAGAGGACAGATACTTCTTTTTGGAAGAGAAAATGTAAGTCTCCAGTAACATGATCGCATGAAATTATATTTAAGAATCAGCTACACTGTCTATAGATTTTGGAGAATGAACACATATGGAACGGAATTCTAAGCTGACAAATGACTTTCCTTCTGTTTCAGGACTGCCAATAGGAAAGAGAGTATTTAGTCTTTATAAGGTTCAGCCTGATTTACTTCCTAAATCCACTTCTCTGCTTTAGTGAAAGAAGATGCCTTACTGTAAAAACAATCAGGACTACAGTAAAGAAATCAAGTAAGATCCACACACATCATGAGTTGTAAATAACATTTGCTAGAGACCATAGCTGTTCCATGATCGGTAACACGGTTCCTCAGGACATGGAGAACATTATCCCCATTGTCCCAGCCTAGCAATTAAACAAGGTGGTCTAAAACAGATGGGAAGTTCACTGCTAGTGGTGTATGAGATGATCATAGGTGTTACATCAACAAAAAGGTTTTATTTTAATAACTGTGTTTTACTCAACGTGTATTAGAAAATTTTATGAGTGGATTGGAAACATCGTAAAGAAAGTATGTAAGCTTTTAAAAAAATATTAAAGAAAAATATCAAGTAACTTAAAAATTCACAGGAAAAGTCATATTTAGTAGATGACAAAAGTAAGGAAGGAAAAGAAAACTGAAGTTTAGGAAACCATGGATTAGTAAGATATAGATTGTATCCTATTTTCCTAAATAAAAAGTACTTCAATTCTATGGCTGTCAGAAAATCCATTTCTGACATGGAAATCTAGTCATGTTCAACTTAGGTTTTTATTTATTTAAAAACTTCTAAATTGAGCAATTTCCAGGGGGAAGGGGTGCAGAATTCTTTCTGACTGAACTCAGAAAATCTGATCATTGTGAAATATTTTTAGTCCTGAATTGACTAGCTGATAAACATTCTCTTCAAAGTTTCCCCCCTGCTAAGCATGATCATCAAATGCTGCAGCCCACCTTCCCTGTGCCTGATGAAAAGGCGCACTGAGGTGGAGGCAGGTGGCCTGGTGGGGGTGGGGCATCCAGTTCCCCAGGGTTCCTCTCCCACCTCAGTATGACCTTTAGAAACCTGCTCCTCCTCCATGAACCTCACTTTCACCATTTGGGAGGGATGGGATGGTGACCTTCTCAGCACCTGGTGGGAGGAAGGAGTTCCTGTCTGCTGGCACTCTGAAACTCTTGAAATGCAAACAGGGAGGATGTGAGGGAACAGCAGGGTTTCTGGCTGAGTCTGTTATCTCACGGAATGAACAGAGCAGGTGGCTAGCTGATGGAATGCAAGGGCCCGCTCTGAATACGGAAGACGCATGGGCTGTACTTGGAACCACCACGCTCCTGTGTTGTAACAGAGCTGGATTAGATTAAAGTGAATGAGCACATGTTAAACTGGGGTGGGGAAGGGCTAAAACCATTTCCCGGATTTTTCTTGTCTTCTTTTCTTTTTTTGGTTTACTTGTTTGTTTAAAATGCACTAGGAAAAAAAGCATCGTTGAAGATGACTGTATTTTAAGATGCATAAGCTAGAAGGGTAGAAGAGCACAGTGACAAGTTATAGGGGCTTTAGAATTGGACAGATCTGGTTCTCAGACCACTACTTCCCATGTGATGTTGAGGAAATAACTTAACCCCTGTTTCCTCAGCTGTGGAGTGAGTGTAGTAATAGCAGCAACCTCTTGTTTTATTTGAGAGAATTAAATGAGAGAATGCAGCAAAGCATACAATGCCTGACACACAACTCTGCCTCTGTTGTTGTTGTTGTTGTTGTTATTATTATTTGTTTAACCCCTCCTAGTCGCATTTCCTCATGTGTAAAATGATAAAATGAACTACTTGTGCTTAATTTATCATGTTAATGTGAGAATCAGAAGAGAGAACAGAGGTGAAAGAACTGTAACCTGATGTCCCTTGACTTGGAAGAGTTGGCTGGGAGGTGATAAATTTTAAAATTTGTGTATTCCCAGTGTTTACTAACACACACACATACACACAAACTTAAGAGTTTCTGCAAATTTCCCATCCTACTTTCTCACTGTCTCCTGATCTCTAACCTGAGTTTTCATGGGCATTCCCCAGAACCTCCACATCAGATCTGGACACACAGCTCTGGCCTCATTCTATTCTCCTAAGAAGTGCCATCACTTTGACCATGTAGGAATTTAGTTAACTTTTCTGAACATCAGAAAATACAGTCTCTTATTATCTCACCCCCCTGGCTTCTGTTCTGTCACACCCACCAGTGTTAGCATCCCCAAAGCCTGTCCGACCATATGCCACCCACCCTGTCACCCAGAGCTGGCTGGGGAAAGCAGTCTAATGCCTTTACTGCAACTGCTTTTCTAACGGTACTCTGCCTCCCTCTTCCCCCCAAATGTCTTCCTTTTAAACTAAAAAGCACCAAGTAATTTCAAAGTATCAGGATATGCAAATTATAAGAAAATTGGAATTTTAATTCCAAGTCAACTCAGGATATATTTATCGATGCTCATTCTATGCAGTAGACTGCTGGTTTCTAAGAATGCAGTAATGACTAAAGCATATTTCCTGCCTCCAAAGAGCTGACAGCCAGGTGCAGAAAGAGCCAGGGAAACAAATGATTTCAGGACAGCTTCGTGAATGAATAGAAGGGTTTACGAGGGGCAATGAAACAACAGTGGAGCCCTAACTTCCAGAGAAGGTGAAAAAGGTATCGCACGGTAATAAGATCTGTGTGGAGAAGACACTACGACAACAGCAACAAAAAGTGATAAAGGGAAGCTCACTGCAGGAAAAGCCACTGCAAACAAACAAAGTCAGAAGCAAAATGTTAGCAGAACAGAAAATAATTCATGGTAGTTAGAGCCCAGTCTAGGCACTGAGCATGGATCTCTATTCCAATGTATAAATATTTCTAGAAACAACCAAAATTGAAAAGTCCTATTTCAGTACTATTTAGATAAAAATAATGATCAAATCTAGCTCAGAATTACTAACTGAAGTTAAAGCAAGTCCCAAAACTTGAGCCTTATTCTCACAATGTATCTTGCAATAGATTGGACCAATAATTATATGAGCTTGATGAAATCTTGATATCTGCAGAGGTGACACACTTTTTTACTACTAAAAAAGTGTGAATCTTTCACACTCTGTGTAGGATATATAGGGCTTTCTAAGGCAGATGTAGATGCAGCCTCAGATGCTAAAATGAGAGACAAAACAAAAATACCTCAATTGTTGCATGATGCCTTTTGGGGACTTTTTTTTTTTTCTAGTTTCTGTCATTGTAAGTTATTCTGTGCAAAGAAAATAGAATTTTACAGTTGGGATTAAAATTTCCATTTCAAAATTAGTCTAGAGAATATAAATATCATAAAGAGACGAAAGACAGCATGAAGTTGGAGGTTATCAAGGTCCAAAAAAGAACCCAGACTTAACAACACAAAATTCAGAGAGGATCCATGCAATAATGATGTAGATTTCTTGTCTGACCATGGAGAGATGAGAAATGTCCTATGTTTCCTTTGCACAAAGAATGTCTTTTTCTTGACTATTTCAAATATAACTTAGGTCCTACCTGCCATGCTTGAAAAGAAGTCTAGACATATTTGAATCCCAGGATCAATCTATTCATTCCAAAAAAATTCAAGGAATGACCTCTGGTCTTCTGGTCTCCCTGGCCCAGTATACCCACCCCTTCTCCTTTTATTCAAGTGTGGCCTAAGGATCTTAATTTTCTTTCCACTACATCAGTTCCAACTGTGTGATGAGCATTTTATTTAAAATAACTTTTGTCCACTGTAAGAGTAGTTGAATACATCTGAAGTACCTTAATCAGGAATCCATACTCCAGGTGTTTCATTAACAGCTAAAGATTCTTATTCAGATGTGTACACTCCAGAGGTGGCTGCATTAGTGGTTCAAATACCATTATATAAATTTGCCATGGTGTTTACTAGTTAGCACAAAATATATGAAAAGTGAGTTTTCACTGTTCAAAAGCCACAAAAGTGGCTTTGTGGACAACACTTTGTTGAAAAGTACTGCTGATGGTTTTCTGTTCTGGAAATATTTTGATATAATCATAATACAGTTATGAAGTCACATTCAACCCACTGAATATATTCAAGATATCAATAAAAATATTATACATCTTTACTAACTACTTTAATATAATTGAAAAGTATTTGGTTCTTATAGAGGAGACTCACTGCCATATTCATTCATATCTGCACTGCTAGTCAAACAGCTTTCATGACTTTGGATCATTACTGCAGATTTGGAAGTCTTTTGAAAGTCTATTTCCCATAAAATGGAGGAATTTGTGGCCTGATCCAAACAATAATGTTGCTAATCCTGACACATCCGCATGGAAATAATTCTTGCCCACAGTGGGATTTTTAACAGGTTCTAAATGAAACATCTTTACTAAACATAAGGAACAAATTACATGACCGTTTATGCACCTGGTTATTAATAATGTCTGCCTGTGGGCCTGATTTTGACTTGAGACTGAATGTCATTGAAACGTCACACCTGAAAGTGTGGCTGGACCAGGTGAAGGCATACATATTCACCTCTAATTGTTGGAAGTGACCAATATACACAAGAAGTACTTGACCAATTGTGAAAGGTAAATGACCTTTGCCTGGGCTCCAGAAATTCCAAACCCCATGGACACACACACTTGAAAGCATCCCTTAGCAAACTCCTGCCACTTTAACACTATGGTGACTTTGTTCCTCAGGCAATAGTGGGCAGTATCTCAACACATTCTGGTTGTCTCAATTGGATGTAGCGTGTGACTAGCATCATCCAGTGGGTAGAGGGCAGGTTTGCTGCTGAACAACCCACAGTGTTTAGGACAGCAGCCTCTCCACTGCCAACAAAGAATTATCCAATCCCAAATGTCAACACTGCCAATGCTGAGAAATCCTGTACTAAAAATCTAATTGTAAAAGATACAATGAAAGCATGGTGACTAGAGATGATAACACTGTACTGTGTAACTGAAATTTGCTAAGAGAGTAGAACTTTAATGTTCTCATCCACCCACCAAAGATAAATATGTGAGGTGATGGATGTGTTAATTAACTAGACAGAAGGACTCCTTTCACAGCATTGACATCACATTTTCTTTGTTTTTACTTTTGCCTAGAAGGTAGGAGAGGCAAGCGTAATAATGTCAGCAGTAATAATGGAGGTGATGATGATGATGATGATGATAATTATTTACAGCTCAAGGATCATTTTCTTATAAGCTGGGCACAGTGCTACTGATGTGCCTTACGCTACATTTTTCACATCCATTTCATTAGGAAAGTGTTATAATTCTCATCTGATGGATAGAGGCCAAAGGAGAGGATTTAGGCTGTTCAAGTTCACACTGACACTTAATGAAAGAGGAGGAATTCCAGCTCAGTTCACAAATCTCTGAAATTTCAGTCTCAAAATTCATTCAACAAAAATAGTAAGTGTTTACCATGTGCTAGGCACTTATCTGGGACCCATGAGACACATCAGAAGCACAAAGGACAGATATCTCTTAAACACTAAGTTATACTACCTAGACTATGAACATTTCAGCTTTAGTCTTGCAGAAAACCATTTTCTTTGCCTATAACTAGATTAGATTCAAGTATTTTTCATTCCACAGGTTCGTCCCCCTTTGGTTCCAATTCAAAGCAGACCTCATCATTAGGAGACTCCTGCTCACTTTGTAGGTCAGCCAAACACAAGCATTAGAACAGAGCAAAATCTTTCTGATTTTCTCAGCCTATCAAATAATAAAACTTGGGGTAGAGTTTCATAAACTAGAGCCCAAGGTCTTGGAACTTAGAGACTTGGAGAGGAAGGAGTTTACCTGAGGCAAAATTCTCTTTTGAGGTCTACATGAAGGATTTTACTGAGATCTACAATTCTTTAATCATGAAAGATTTATTCTTCACTGGCAACAGACCCAATGTCACCATTCTTACCCAGGCAAAAATTCTTTGTCCTTAGCAGCTAAGAACGTGTGATTGGAGATTAGCCTGAGGAAGTACCATTGTATCGAGGCCTGAGGGAGAAGGGGGTTTGCAGAAACACTGGCTTTGTCTCCTGGCAGTGGGATTGCCAGTCATGGAATCATAAATACTAATCTATGTTATCCTGTTAACGAATGTGGCAGTGTCACAGAATTGTTGAAGAATAATGTTTCAGGGTGTCCATTGTGAAAGAGATAAAGGAGGAGAGATTCAGGGACCATGGGATAGAACAAATCTCGGTCCATACCAGTTTGTAACCTGCAGCCAGCCACCTATTAATTTGCGGCCGTCCAAATAATGTGTTTACAATCTGGAGAAATGCAAGCTACCACAGAAGGGCTACTGTACATGGTTAAACAGGTAAAGTGGGGAATCAGCACAAGGCTTTAATCACTGCTGTATGAACTTTCAGCTGTATCACTTAAGACAAGTTACCTACTTTAACTCCTTTGCACCTGGGTTTTTTCATCCATAAAAGAAGAAACAGCAATAGTGCTTACTTTGGAGGGTAAAACGAAATAATGCACATAAAACACTTAGTAGAAGTTCCTGCACATTCTAACAATAAAGTTTAGGTACTGTTACTGTTAGTTGTCCCCTCATTAATTCAGATAAATGCATTCAACCAATGTTAGGAAGCCTCAAATCATAACTTTTCCTGCCAGTAGTTTTCCCTGTAAAACATGAGAAAAGATGCTTCCCCCCCCGCAATGACCTTTCAAAATCGAAGAACCTGGAATTATCTTATCAGTAACATGGATTATTGAAGGAAGTTTCAAATCCTCTAGATTATCTGCGTAGGTTTGCCGCTGCAAACTCTTTAATGCCTTAATCATTAAACTAATCACTTATTCTTACTCTGAAATAAATTTATTTTTCATTTTTCCCCCTTTGTTTGTTTGCTTCATAAGTAATGGTCTTCTCCACTAGAAAGAAATTCATAGTTTTACATACGAAATATTCAGGGAAAGATTTTAAAACCAGGTAAGTGAAGAATGCTATCTAGCACACATTGTATATTCTGTAAGGGAATGAGGATATTTTGTCACTAGTTCTGTGCTCATGAACTACAGGGGGAAAAAAAAGTTGGTTACTAAATAATGCTCCAGTGGATTGTGACATGAGACAGATCATTGAGATTTAAACTGGAAAAGGCCAAAGGAAGCAATGAAAATTAACTTAGTCCAGAAAGCAAACTTGACAAGGCAAGGAAGTGAAACTTACAGAGGAAATACAAAACCACAGTATAAAAGGACTGCTCCTTCGGATATTAGCATGGTGGAAACGAAGCTCCTAAGTGCTTTATCGATAAGCAGAGCTATCATTAATCTTTTGTGACAAGACACTTTGGAGTAACCAAACTGTGATGGTCCCAAGCCCTGAATATCCTGTATTATCCCCAGGATTGAAGATGACTTCTGTATACAGTAATTACTGTATCATGTTTCTCCACTGCAATACATTTTAGCAGAAGTGGCTTTCAAAAGCTGTCTCAATACAAAATGATTTAGGGAAAAAAACAGTACCCAACTCTAGTTAACTCTTTGTCACATTGTTCACTTAGTTCATTTAGGACATTTTTTTTTTTTAGAGGGACAGAGCTACTAAGTCATTTAAAGCTGAAGTAAGAAGTGGGAGGTTTGTACTTGCTTGAAGGTTTTCTAACACAAGACCCTGCCTGGAATTGTATAATTAGCACTGTTTACACATCTTCTATATATCTCGATTTATGATCTTCAAGGGAGAAGTTTTCAGGGGGATGCTAAACTCAAAGTTGGACAAATCCAACCTAAAGCATTATCTCTTGGAGAAAAACCAGGATTTATAGCATATGAGAAAGTTTCTCTGAGCAGATGAAATAGAAAAAGGGACTTCCTCTTTGCTACAATAATTACAGAACCTTACAGAAAGATGACAAATGGGAAGAAGATAACAATACAGAAATCAGCACCTCCCCCACCAATAATGTGCTTCCTTTTGTCAAAGGAGAACAGAACTGCTGAGTTAGGAGGACAAACTCTGGAATCACCTGTGTGTTTCATCTCAACTCTAGTTCTTCTCAGTGTGACCCTGAGCCAATTATTTAGCCTCTCTGAGTCTCAGTTACACCATCTGTTGAGTGTAGATAATAATAATACCTGTTTTATTTAGAGCTATGTTGAGAATTAAATAGCTGAGGTAGAAATGCTTAGCAAGTAAGTGCCTGTCACACAGTAAATGCCCACTGAAGGCAGGAGCTTGTAGGGGGTTAAAGGGTGGACCCCTCAAAACATCCATGTTCTAGATCTTGAATCTGACAATATTTGGAAAAAGGGTCTCTGCAGATGTCATTTAGTCCCTAAAGCAAATAAAGTGTCCTTTAAAAAAGACAGGAGAAGACAACAAAAAGATGGAGGCAGAGATATATATGCTTGAGGGGTGAAACTGGAGATACGGAGACCAGAGGCTGGTACAATAACCTGGGTAAGAGATAAGAGTATCTTAAACAGGATAGCAGTTAGTGGGAACAGTTTGGAGAGACATTTAAGGGATAGAATTGGCTGGACTTGCTGCTGTGAGAAGTAAAGTATACAGAGGAATTAAGAATACTACCAAGATGTCTGGTATGGCAGCCAAGTGGCTGACTGTATTTTTTTTCTGATGGGGATTTCAGAAGGAGAAGTTATCGTTTGGGAGAAAATTACAATTTTGATTTTGAACATGAACTGGAAGGAATATTAAATTGGAAGGAATATTCCTATGAAATATTTAAATAGATAACTAGGAGGGAGTTGATACTCAAAATGGACTAGACATATAAATTTGGGATTCACCAGCAAAGAGCTGGTCACAGAAGCCTTGGGAATATTTGAGATTGCCCAAGGTAGAGGAAATAAAATGCAAGAAAATGGGATGAAGATGGAGCCTGTGAAAACTAACATCTATGGAACTGGCAAATGAAAAAGAGCATACAAAAAAGACCTGGCAGGGACAGGCAAAAAGGTAGGAAGAAAACCAGGTGATACATTAAGCAAGGAAAGGGTAAGAGGAAGAGAAAGAACTCAGTATTACTGTGAGTTACAGACTGTTTAAAATAAGGACAAAAAATCATTTTAGACAGACAATGGTAGACACACATGAATAATAATCAAAAAAAATTAAGAATAAAAGTTAGAAAATCAGTTAGCAAAATGAGGCACTTGTCCAAACAAGAGATGATGAGATCTGGACTAGTTCAATAGTAATGGGATTCTCAGCAAGGGGAAGACTTACAGATGTGGACACATTTGGTGACTACAGATGACAAGACTTAGAGATGAGCAATGAGGGAAAAAACAGAGTCAGGGAGAAGAGAGATGGTTCATTTAGTTAGGGAATTGTTGATTTCGAGGAACTATTGAGATTTCCAAGTATTATACCAAGTGAAGAAAAATGATCTTTCGATCAAAAGTCAGAAAAAGAGAGACCACTAGAGAATCACCGATTATCCCCTTGAGTGAGGAGTGTGCAGCTTGAGGAGGGGAGAGACAGAAGGAGAGGATCCTGGGAACATCATCCTACAGGGAAGCAGAAGGAATGCCTCAAGGAGCACCCACTGAGATAGGAAGAGAGCCGGGAGAACAGAGCTCTGTCCAAACTAAGAGAAACAAGATAAGGAGTAGCCACAATACCAAATACTGCTGATAGCTTCAATCACACAGGACAGTTCTCCTGGACTGACTCAAGGAAGTCCACTTCTTATCCTAGGTACTTACGGTGTGAAGCTACAAAGAACAGAATATCCTTGTAAATACTCAGGACACTTGAGTTAACAAATGAACAGATGTAAACAAATAGAGTATATGTATATCTAAAATGGATGTAACTATCTGGCAGAATGTTAAGGTTGTAGTGTTTTCCTTTTGGTGAAATTCATTGTCAGAGGGCTTCTTCATTGACATGTTGAGTAAAAGCTTGAGTGATCAACCGATAAACAAAATGAATGGCTATACTCTGTAAGGATGAGAGAAAATATCCTCTAAACAACGATTTGAAGGGAGCACAATATGAAATGTTATCTGAAGTATTACACAGTCACTCTCTAAATCTCCATGGATTTACTCAGCTGCACACTGAAGCCAGATTATAGTTAGGAAGTTGACATCTAGCATCCTTTAAGACTATTACATATGTTAGAAATACCATTTATTCCAGAAAAATAAATACATATTATAATGACAATCAGCAACATATTCTGGCTGAATATGATTTCAAAATAGATACTCTGAAGGAATATGTTTAAACAACTGTGAATGAGAAGAATTGGACACTATAAATCATGGAAAGAGAGGATTAAGTTCAGAAACTGTTCTGAAAACCACAGGCATTTTAACTCACATTAGCAAAATACTTTGGCAGAACCTAAATGTCTTAAATTACATAATGATTATATTAATGGATAAATACATTAACCGTAATATAGGCTTATCTTCTTCCATGCATAAGCAGTTTTCCTTCATGCATTTGCTAATTTGAATGTTTTCATATATAATTAAATTAGTAACTCTAATAAGATAAATGCTACATACTAAATGCTAGGCTGATCACTAAATATAAATTATCTTGATGTACAATGACTGTAATGAGAATTAGGTATCTCTCAATGCACTGGATCTATCCCCCAAAATAACACCAGGCTTGTACCACTATCCCCAACTCAACCTCACCCTTCCAAGCCGTTTTTGCACTGAAAAACCGAGGACTGTTTGCAGTTCAAAAAGTCCTCACATTATGAATTCACACAGCTTGAAATTACTTAGATGTCCAGATTCGACAATCTCTCAGCCTATAATAAATCCACAATGGAATTCACAAGCAGCAGAAACAATAATAGGATATTCTGTCCTTTCAAACTAAAGTTCTGGACCAGTGGCTGGCTTAGTGGCCAGGAAAGTTATGCCTTGGCTCCAGACCATCGTAAATGGTCTCCTATAGATTCAATAATAAAACCAGTACCTCTAACTTTGAGAGTAAATAGCAGGGGTTCTTTTTTCCACATTTGGATCTAATAGAGTAGCCATGACTTCATATTTATTAACATCCATGTCATCATTTTAATACACTACTTCATCTTTCCAGGAGAGTGCATAGAGTGCAGCGAAAGCCATATTTTACAAGCCAATTTTAAATGCCTTTTAATGATGATTCACGGTGCTCTAACACAGATTTCTCATCAATATCGCCATCCTGCAGGCACGCATTAAAGCTGCAAATCATTTCTTGGGTGGTGCTACTGTCAGAATCTAAATGTGCTATAAACATAACTCAAAGATCTGAGTGAAGCATCTCCCTTGGATGCAATGGGTATAATCTGATTTCTGCAAACTGGAAGGAATGCCAGTTATGCCAGAGAGAGATTTGAATGCCCTTGATTGGAAAGCTTGCCAGAGTCTTTCTACCCAGATGAAGAGCAGGCAGACATTCAGAGCTGCCACATCACCCCTCTGCAAAATAACCATGAGTTGAACATCTGTCTAAGTTTCTACAATTTGCAAATTGTTTGATTATTTAAGTCTTTTTCCCCTAGTAAGTGTTAATCAGCATTCCTGCTGGTGGTCCTTACGGTTGTTACCATGGAACTTGTAAATGATTTCAAAGATGTAGCTGAGATAAAGGGGGACACCTGTGGATGAGTTCCTTCCGTTATCATTAGCATAAACCCTTACAGGCCAGTTCCTGCAACATTGTGATAAACTGCTGGAAATAGAAATGCCTGATACAAAACATGGTGGGAAGGCTTAAACTGTTCCAGGTCTTTAGCATATTTTCACATTGGTATTAAGAATGTTAGAAATAATTTAATCATTGCCTGATTATACTGATGTTAGGAGTAATGAAATCCTTGCCTTATTACATATGGACTCATTCAGAGCCTCATTATTTATTTGGCAAGCATTAAGCATCAAATCAATTTAGTCAGATACTTGAAAATGGGAAGTTCAAGATGAAAGCTAAAGTGAAGATTAAAAGGTAAAATTAAAACTATTTATTTCTAGCAGGCATGGGAGTAATTTTCTTCACAAGCAACCCATCCCAAGAGAGTTTAAATAGGAAGAACAGCAAATGATAGGGTCCATCCCAAAGAAGGGAAATTAAAATGAAGAAGAATTGGCAAAGCATCCACTACTTACATTTGCCTGGGTCAAATGACTTAGGAAGAAGAGAGTGGTAACTTTGATTTGTAGCTATGGAATGTACTCTGTGCTTTTATGTAACTGATTATTATTGGAATGGTTTCCATTTCCAGCTCAATAGAAATGGGAAGAAGGGAAGTGCATGTTAATCACTTGGGAATTTGTAGTTTCACTTTGCATATGAAGATGTACGGACATTAGTAGAATACAATAAATGTATCCAGTAGTGTTTTGGTTTTGGACTTAGCATAGTGGCCACATCAGGGATAGATATTTTCACACTGCAATACGGGAGAGTATCCCACCCCCACTGACCTGAGGCTGGGGACGAGTCCAGTGTAAGCAGCTATCTGGTTGCTTCTTGTAAGGAAATTTCCTAATGTATTGATGTATGATGATAATTGCTAGATTGGGTCACAGGAAGCCAATCAAGGCCACTGAATAACGGGGAATAATTGCCAGTAAAATCATACAGGAAGCCTTAAGGAAAAAAATAACTTCCTTTTCAACACAGACATAATTAGAAGTAGAGCTGAGACTACCACAGGGCAGTATTTGGATTTGTTACCCTGGCTCTTACATAACTGATAGCAATACATAGAGAACCAGGGGCAGCTGAAAGAAGTTGCTGGACTTAATTCTAGTCTTTTTGGATAGGGTGAGAAGATAGACATTTAGACTGAATGTTGGAAGTGTGTCAGAGCATTAATTACAGAAAGAAAGAGCCATGTTTGTTACTGAAAGGGACACTGTTACTGAAAAGCACAGGAACACAAGGAGTATATATATTTTGTAACAAGGAAATGGGACCAAAAAAGCAGGTGATCCTGCTAACCATTCAGGCTGAGGAAGGTTCAGATTTAACAAGATGAGGAAACAGATTTAGGCAGATGTCACTGCTCCAGGTCTTCCTTGTTGGAAACGATTTGACCTGGATTTAAAACCAGCTGACTAATTCTAAAATCTATGCTTCTTAAAAATTGTACCCTTGGTTTACTCAGCATGTAACATCAGGTAAAATAAACCCTACCCTACCTCCTAAAAAACATCAGCCAATTGCACAGATCCTGTATGGGCACTCTGCGTGTTTCTGTCAGCCAGCTAGAGGCTGATGGAGAAGGCCTGAGGTCAAACAGCTTCTGTGAAGTGACCCCAAATTCAATAAAGAGTCTTTAATCTGCTGAAGTGGTTAAAGTGACTCTACTTTCAGTCAGGAGTGGATCAATTCATTCCCAATGGAATTTTTTTTTTAAATGCTTAGATTTTACTAGTAAGCTCATTTACTGAGACAAGAGAAGAAAAAGGAGGAAATTCTTTTAAAATCTACTTTTGTTTCACTTATGTTTGCTTGAAGATCTTATGCAGAAACAGATAATATTAATGTAAAGGGAGAGAATTATTGTGTTCCTTTGCTGTGGTTACCTTTGGGTAATATTTTCACCCATTGCCAGTTCCTGTCCTATTTTCAGGAAAGACCTATTGATTTCTTAAACCACTCAACATTACTAGATTGCACAATTCTCTTTATCATATCAAGTTTTGCTCTGTTTATATCCTGACTAAAAACACACAGCTGCCCAAGGATAATCAAACATGTATGATAGTCAGTGTATTGCAAATGCTCCCTGGCTCTTTGCAGAAATCAATTCATCCTCTCAATGCCTTTGTGAATAATCCTTTCATTCTTAAGAAGTTTGTATTTTTCCTTCTTTAAAGAAATCTGAACTCCCTGGTATTTCATTTCACAATTGTCCATGTGAGTATGATTAAAATAGCCTTGCTATTCTGATAAAGATAGGTTGTCCCGTGTGGTTATTTGTAACCAAGACAAAATAGTTTTACTTTGTTTTGTTTTTAAAAATAAAGATTCTTTGCAAGTAAGAGGCATCCCATGGTTACTGCTACTCAGCCCTTTATTGCAATAAAAGGAAACAATGCTGTGGGTATACTGGAGAAGAAAGATGGAATGTGGTATTATTTCTCCAAGTATTATATCAAGAGGAATATGTATGGCAAATGATATAAAACACAGGTTAAAATGAGGATCAAAGACTTTGATGGCAAGAGGCCCTAGTAAAGAGATAATTCCAAACACAGACCCATCTTTATTTTTGGCTTATAAAAACTGGGAGGGTATGTTAGATATTCTGCCATGTTTGAATATCACCCAATAAATATGTTGAGGCACTGAATGCATGTGAAATCAAGGAAGTGAAGGAAAAGTGGATGTTCTGGCACCAGTAAAGGAAAGATATTTGACTATTTAAAGGAAGAATGCCCAAGAAAGAGAAGACAATAGAGGGGAGGTTATACTGAAGTAGGCAAAAGAGAATTACAAGCCCAAGAAAAAGCTGTGTGGGGTGAGCTGCTAGAGCAGAAGAAAAGAAGAACTATAAAATACAGTGCATATTCCATCCAACACTAAACTGAGCATAAATGAGAGAGCCTCACATTTCCATTTTTAAAAAATGTTTGCTTTTTACATGAATCATAATTTTTTTCTCATTTAGAAAGGTCTTACAAGGTTGTCTTGCTAATAGCCATAAGGACAGGGAACAGGTCATGTAGAATTCCCATTTTCTTTTTTTTTTTTTTTTTTTACTGAGTCAGGGATGGAATGGGGGTTCACTTATTGGCAAAGGGGTTGCATTTCCTGCCCCAGAAATCAATTTCATGTACTCTACCATCTTCCTTGATCTACTCAGCTGTTAAGTGATACAACATGCTACTGCTATAGAGCTATATACATATATATACATATACATATATGTATAGTTGATTTATAATCACCAACTAGTTATATTTCTGGGTTGCCCATCCATGGAAGGCAAATATAAAAAGAAAAATTATTATTGACAATTTACATCTAAATGCCATCTATCTAGAGTTATTTTAGAAGGCACGTCAACACCATCTTCAGGGTGCCGAATCATTTCCATACTCTGTAGCCTAACAGAGGATGTATAAAAGTGATATAATTTCTCCCATCCTAAAAAAAAAAATCTCTCTGGCCACCATCTACTCCTCTAGGCACCTTACCCTTTCTCTACTCTGCTTTAGAGAAAACCTCCCTTAACTGTCTCTCTCCAATTTCTCTTTTGTCATTCTCATTTTTTCCACCTTACGATTGCAAAATAAAACACACATATATAAAAGTATACAACATATAAATGTATAGCTTAACCAACTGTTGTATGGTAAATAGCCACAAAGATATCACCTAAGTGATGAAGTAAAATATTCCCCACAACCCAGAATCCCCTACATGTCCTTTGATTGTAATGTTTTTCCTCCAACCTATAGATAACCACTATCTTGATTATAAATATAGAAACAAGAACAATAATTGATAATAATTTCTTAAGTCAGTGTTCAGATTTCTCTTATTATATATAGATGTACTTTTTGTATATAAATTTTAATCTTATTTTATGCAGTCTATAGTTTACATGTATGTACATATGTGTATATATAATATATTTATATATTGTTTATATGTGTGTATATATACACTTACGCACATCTTTAATGTATATGTATATGTGCATATGCATGCACAATAAAAAACTTGAATATTAATTTGAAAATTATTGCATGTTTTGGTTTAATAATGCAACTGTATGTATAGATATAGATTTTTAAGTATTTATACACTTTACATTTTATATTTATGCATGATATGTTTATATATATTTGTGTGTGTGTACGTATATATGTATATACTGTTCTATGAATCTGGATCCAAATAAAGTCTACAAATTGTGTTTGGTTGATTTTTTTTGGAAGTATTTTCATTTTTAACATTTAATAAATGTTTCTTTTGGAAGAGTCTCATTATATAGGAAAGTGGCAAAGATGCTACTACAGAGTTCCCTGTTACCTCTATTGTTACCGTCTTACATTACTATGGTACATTTGTCACAACTAATGAACCAATTTTATCATTATCTAAAGTTCATACTTTATTCAGATTTCCTTAGTTTTTTACCTAATGGCTTCTGCAGACCCAGAATCCCATCTAGGAAACCACATTACATTCAGTCATCATGTCTCCTTGGAATACTCTAGACTGACAGTTTGTCAGGCTTCTCTTGTTTCTAATGACCTTGACATTTTAATAACTACTGTTCAGGTATTTTGTAGAACATCCCTTCAATTTGGTTTTGCCTGATATTTTTCTCATGGTTAGACAGGAATGTGGGTTTGAGGAAACAGACTACAGAGAAAAAGTGCCATGCTCACTCCATCACACCAAGGGTATCCACCATCAGTATGACGATCACTTAACTGAGGTTGTGTTTGTCAGGTTTCTCCACTATAAAGTTACTGTTTCTCCCCCTTTTCATACTGTATATCTTTGAAAGAAATCACTGTGTGCACTGTACACTTAAAGGATGGGGAATTATATTCCCTCGCCTTAAGGGCAGAGTATCCATGTAAATTATTTGGTATTCTTCTGTATGAGAGATTTGTCTACTATCCATCATTTATTTATTTATACAATCAGTTATGTCAGTATGAACTCAGGGACATTTCCTTTATATTTTGGGTCATAATCCAATACGATGTTACGTATTTAGATTTTGCTCAAATTGTTCCAGTTTTGATCACTGGGAGGTCCTTTTAGTTGGCTCCTGTATCCCTTTGACAAACCTCCATCATTCTGTTTTTTGAACACTTCCTACTTTCTAGAACCACAGGATGCTCCATGCTCATCTTATATATCCACTCTTCTGGTTCTAAAATCAGCCATTTTTTCCCAACGAGTCCTGGTTCCTTTTAACGGAGAATGATATTACAAACTGAGGTCTGGGAAGTGGGTGTGCTCATCACGCATGAGATGTGGCTGCTTCTAGCCCTCTCAGCAGACAGAGGCAGGAAATATATGTGTATACACTATTTATATTTAATATATATATTTGACAAATATATTATAAATATACCTAATATATTCATGATGTTCTTTATCATGACTATGAAAAGGAAAAAGATGTAAAAGAAACCCAAGATAAACAACAAGTTCATTCTGTATAGCGTGGGAACTATATTCAATATCTTGTAGCAACTTATGGTGAAAAAAATATGAAAGCAAATATATGTTCATGTATGACTGGAGCATATGCTATACACCAGAAATTGACATGACATTGTTAACTGACTATACCTCAATGAATATGTATATATATAAAAAAGAAACCCAAATGGACCATATAGAGATGAAAATTACAACATGTAAAATCAAAAAATAATGCAAATTAGACACAGCCAAGGAAAAAATTAAGTGAACTTGAAAACATAGCAATTAATACTGTTCAAAATAAAGGTCAGCGAGAAAAAGGATCAAAAAAAAAAAAATCAAACCATCTAACATACATAGAATTAAATTACCAGAAAAGAGGGAGGGGCTGGGAAAGCACGTATAAAGAAATAATGGTCCAAGTGTTGGAGAGGATGGAAAACACCTGGAACTCTGACACTGTTGACATGGATGAAAAACTGTAAGCCACTTTGTAAACAAGAAGATATTTATAAAGTTAATCATGCACTTACTGAATGATAACATATGTCTGTCTAAAGATTTGTATGTGGGTGTGCATAGCACTCTATCCATTATAGCCAAAAAGGGAAGTAACATAGTGTCCATCAATTCGTGACTGAATAAACAAGCTGTTACATATTCATACCATGGACAACTACCCAGCAATGAAAGGGAACAAAATCCTGGTACATGCAACACTATGAATAAATCTTCATGGATAATATTAAGTGAAAGAAGCCAGGCACCAAAGAATCTATGTATATGATTCCATTTTTATGAAATTCAATATGTATTAACATAATGTATTCTATATTATATTACTATATATAATATTTTCAAATAAGAGAACTTACATGAAATTCTCAGAAAGTATAATGACAGAATGAAGGTGAGTGGCTGTCAGAATGACAGTCAGAGTAGGGGATTTTATTGCAAAGGAGCACAGATGTACTTTTTGGGGTAATGAAAACTTTGTATCTCATATTTGTGGTGTGGCTACAGGACCACATTCATTGCTCAAAATCTACCAAATTTATCAGTATTACATGGAAATTATGCCTCAATTAGTAAGATGTTAAAATGACTACTCTTTGGCCTAAGCTTTAAGGGCAAAAGAGAGGCTAGGAAGCAACAATCTTAATAAATTACAGTGTGACCAGTGCTACATCAGAAATGTGTACATAGTCTCTATTTATTCAGCTGGAAGCTATCAGCCTGGGACCACAGTAAGCGCTACAGTGACAACTGTCCTCACAGAACTTAAGATCTGGGAAACAGAGCAGGAAATAACTAATTCTACCCGAGGTCTTAGAAAAGACTTCGTAGGGGTAATTTCTGAGCAAAGTCTGAAGAAAGAATTTCACCAGGCAGAGGGATAAGTATGTACAAAACTACTAGGACTGTTACATTTAACAGCGTGCCATTAAAACAAAAGGGAGGTTTTGTGTGTTTTTTCCTAACCAGTGAAAGCATATTCTCTGTGAAATTCTAAAACACTGCATTTCTATAAACTATCTGATAATATGGTTACCACCTCAAGCTTCTGTTTTCTGGTTTTAGACTCATCTTCTGCATCACTACTGAAATGCTAGGAAAAAATGATCAATTTAGCTCTGTTTACAATGAAATATAAGGTGTTTTCCAGAAAGTGAAATTTCCCAATAATAAGGTACTTGTAATCTGTTTTCAAAGATTTAGCATTTGGATAATTTTAAAAGGTCCAAGGGCTACAGACTAGCATTAACTTCTATCAACACAAGGACCTCATCTCTTTTGTTCAACACTGTATATACCACAGTGTCTGAAACACAGTAAATGTGCAATAGATATTTTTGTTGTTAATCAACATGAAATTATGCTCTGACAGCTCATTCCATTTGCTGCCTGTCCCTTCAGGGCCAACAAGAGTATCTCTAGCCCAGAGACCCCAACCATGCGCTTTTTATTTTTCTCTGCTAATTCCCACTTTAACTTTCTAATAAGTGGATTAGAATAAATATATTAATATTACAACTATGTGTTAAATTTATGGGCTCGGACAGTTAAGATTATAGAGGAGAATCACAGAAATCGTTGTATATTTAAGAAATCTGAATTTTCTTGATGTTTATTCAAGCACTCTATAGCCTCTGGTTTCTATATATCTGAGTGACTGCCAGAGGCCTGTGTCTGTCTCACATAGGTCACCTAGTTTGTGTCCTCATCAGAGACATACTGAACTGATAAACCATGGGCACTTACCCTGCAACCTGCCTGCAAACGCTTTATAGCTGTTAAATGCCTTGCAATCCAAAATGAGTGACAGTAAATGTTTATTTCAACACTTCCCAATTCCACAGGTGTGATTATATTGTGTGGTATCTACTGCCTAGTACCTTATTTCATCACAAGAGAATGAGATGAGGTTCAACATAATTGCATGCGAGACAGTGGGCTGGGTTTGCTAGTAATTCAAGAGCTAATGAATCAGCCCAGCTCATTTCTGGCACTGTGTCACAGGCCTTTCTGTGTGTTTATCTTTTTTTTCCCCCTTCACATATGAGTGGAGAATCTCTCTCTCTCTTTTTTTTTTTTAAGGGAAAGAAACAACAATAGTAAATTCTAGATCCCCTTTCCATTACTTCATATAGCATTTGTGACCAAGGAATTACAGTATTGATACATTCTTCAATGATTGCTGCAGAGAGGAAGAAACCCAGGCATCTAGATTTAATCAGTACCCAACCCTCCCCGCCAAAAGCATCTTGTACAGTTAGCTTTAGAAGGAAAGAATATTAATTTTAAATTAGTTTTGAATTAGTTCAAAAGCAGGAACATGAATAACTGAACAAAAATTTCCTGTAGAACTAGCAAAAGCAGATGTTTCTTTTACGGCGTTAAAAGGCATCTTTGCGGGTAGAGCTCTGGACTGTAATCTAGGAGGTCTAGTTTATTTGCCTTGCTAAGCCATTATCAGACCCTGAGACTGTGGATAAGATCCTTGAATACTGTGTATTTCATTTTCCTTATCTGTCGAACAGCAATGATATTTTACATACCTCTACAGACTTTTCTATGAAAATCAAGTCTGATAATATATGAGAAAAGGCCTAAGAAAGTATTATGCAATGTACAAATACTGTTATCACACAGACTCTTTTTGTGCACAGAGCATTGTGCTCTATCTTATACAGAAGTTACTCAAGCAGACAAAATCATCAGAGCTAGTCAACCTCCTTTTGGTAACTACTCATAATTCTGCTATGATCCTGCCAAAAAACAAAGAATAGCTCACAAATTTTTGGACTCTCTTGAAGCTGAGTAACTCAAGATCCTGAAAGAGAAAAAAACTAGTTGAACTTCTTAAGTGCTTTAATGGAGAGGAACAAGAGAAATGACGCAAAGAGGGGAGGGTACAGCTCAGTGGTAGAGCACATGCTTAGCATGCATGAGGTCCTGAGTTCAATCCTCTGTACCTCCATTAAAAAAATGATTTAAAAAATAAATAAACCTAATTACCATCCCCAAAACAAACAAAGGAGAAATGACTCAAGATAGATACTGAATGTTGACCATAATACTATCCCTTGCCTTCACAGAGTTTAGAGTTTCTTGATTTATGTATATAAAAATTTAAATTTTATCTTTCTCCAAAATATCCTTCAATAGCAAATTCTTAAATTCAAGAGTCCATGCTCTCCATGTTCTTCCATCCTTTGTGTTTTCTCCTTCCAACTACGGCCACCACGCATCATACACTTGTTCTGACCCCACTGAGATCTCCTGCACCCATGTTAAGAAAAAAGAAAGAATTTAAAAACCTAACTTTATATCTGAAGGAACTAGAAAATAAAGAACTAAGCCCAAAGTTAGCAGAAGGACAGAAATAATAAAGATTAGAGCAGAAATAAGTGACATAGAGACTAGAAGGCCAATAGAAAGTATCAGTACAACTAAAAGTTGGTTGTTTCAAAAGATAAACAAAATTGACAAACTTTTAGTTAGAATAACAAAGGAAAAAAGAGAGAAGGCTCAGATAAACAACACAGTAAATCAAAAAGATGCCATTACAACTGATACCACAGAAGTAACAAAGGATTATAAGAGACTACCATAAACAATTATACGCTAGCAAGTTGGATACCTGTAAGAAACAGATAAATTTCTGGAGACATACAACAAACCAAGACTGAATCATGAAGTAACAGAAAATCTGACAGACCAATAACCAGTAGAGAGACTGAAGCAGTAATCAAAAACCTTCAAACAAAGAAAAGCCCAGGACCAAATGGTTTCACTAACGAACTCTGCCAAACATTTAAAAAAGAATTAGTGCTAATCCTTCTCAAACTCTTCCAAATACTGAAGAGGAGGGAACACTCACAAGCTCATTTTATGAGCCCAGCATCACCCTGATACCAAGCCAGATAAGGATGGTATAAGAAAAGAAAACTACAGACCAACATTCTGGAGGAATATAGATGGAAGAATTCTAAAATAAATTCTAGATTCAACAGCACATTAAAAGGATCATACACCATGATCAAGTGGGATCTATTCCCAGGATAAAAAGATGGTTCAACATAAAAATCAATGGATGCGATATACCATATTAATAGAATGAAGGATAAAAATCCTATGATCCTTTTAATAGATGGGAAAAAGAAAGCATTTACCAAAATTCAACATTTTTTCATGATAAAAGCTCTCAACAAATTGGGTACAGAAGGAACATAGCTCAACATAATACAAGCCATATATGATAAACCCACATTTAATGTCATATTCAACAGTGAAAAACTGAAAGCTTTCCCTCCAAGATCAGAAGCAAGACAAGGGTGCTCACTCTCACCACTCCTGTTCAGGTACTGAAGGTCCAAGCCAGAGCAATCAGGGAAGAAAAATAAACAGAAGGCAACCTGATTGGAAAGAAGAAGTAAAATTGCCTGCACACACACAATAAAAAAAGTGTACTTGATCAGTGATTTTCAAAGTGTGATCCCTGAACCAACAGCATCAGCATCACCTGGACACCTGTAAAAAGCAGCAGTTCTTGGACCAAACCCAAGATATCCTGAATCAGAAACTACTGGGTAGTCGGGCCCAGCAATCTGCATTTTCACAAGCCCTTAAGGTGTTTCTGATACAAACTAATGTTTGAGGACCACTGCCTTAGACTAACCTTGTGATAAGGATGGTGTTCCTCACCCTACCTTATGTATGCAGAGTGTAATTTGGTATTTGAATACAGAAGCCTTCTCCTTTCAGATCAGGCCATGGTCTTAGAATCCTTCTCAACGGAGAGATACAGGAAGTATCAGCGATCAGTCAGAGCTATATCTTGAGCTGAAATCTTTCTGTGATTCTTACTATAATTTCCTAGAGGAGTCATACAATCTCTCAGTGCACAGAAAATTGTTTAGAACCTAGGCTCGAGCAATGGAGAAGGGAGGGTTGGGCATGAAGACATGAACTTTTAAGATATCCTCAAGAAAAGAAAGGACAAAAGAAATGGCATGGAAGACAGAATCTCTAAAAGTAAGAGAAGATGGAGATGACAATGAACAGGAAACTAGATAAAGGGAAATTTTAATAGGTCAGAGTAGAATGGACTGGTGTCCAGAATGGAGACAGTTTTTAGATACTTTAACTTTTAAACACAATCATATTAATTTATATTCACAGACAGTACTGAGCCCTGTAACCAGGTGCTTGGTTTTGATACTGTGTAATGGCAGAAATTCTCCCGATTGGTCTTATTGAAGTGGAAAGAAAAGGCAAACAAACACTTGCAAAGCAGTTAAATTTCAGGCAGTATTTCCAAATAGGCTAAGTTTAAGGAATTGAAGACAACTTTAAGAATTGTTTACTTTTAAAATATCACTATAATGGGTTTAATACAGTTAAAATTGAGGCCTTTGAGCCCCACTTATTGCACTGTCATTAGAAAGTCTTTTTCTTTGATAAATGGCATTGTCCACGGGCTACTAAATGCTTCCTTTTTTTTTTTTCCCTGAGGAATAGGACACTTTATGGGAACAGAGCAATTTTGACTTACCCAAACCACTATGTATCTGAAACCTCAATAGGTCCAAAGAATTTATAAACAGGAGTAACCAGAGATTTTTAAATGTATTTATAATAGCCCCATTTAATAAATATCTCCTATATTGTCCATTATTTTACAAACACTTTGAAAGCTCGAATAGTCTCATTTGAATGCACATTTTCAATTTAGAATTTGTGTAACTTTGCTGTCACCAACAGGTTTCTGTGTGAATTAAATGTTTTTCATCTCAGTACGTTTTCACTGTGCCTAACAGTTTAAAAAAAATCAAGGAATAAGCTATACTGTTATTTTTCTTAAACTTGAGATGCTCTGTAGAGAGCAATTAAGCATTAACATATTGTATCTGGGAAAGTAATTATTATTTTCTGATTTGCTTGAAGAGGAGAGTGTGAACATATATCAGCCAAAGAGCCATTTGAATTTTTTTTTCTCTAGCAGCAGATTTACTTCTCCATTAAACGTAGAAAGATCATCAATATCTACTACATGGCTTCAATTAACTGAACATTTTGTCAGCCACTGCTATTCTCCAGCAGCCAGATACACCCTGTGAAATAATAGAGAACCTGTCTTGTTTTCTCATCTTCCTTCTCAATTAAACAAGAAAAGATAGAATGGCAAGAGGACATTAAATCTAAGCCTGCCTTTTAGTTGGCATCTGCTCTTCTAAAGACAATTTATAAAAAGTTATATAATGGAAGAACCCGTGTAAAGGAAGGCAAGAACAGAGAGGTATTAAAAATGTTTCCTTCCCCTGTCTCATTTCATTCTCAATGACCTGGGTTCCTGTGATTCCCATTAAAGCCTCAGTCTCACCAAGACATAAAAGAGAAGGATTCAGAAAGTACTGTCTTTCCGCCAAGAAAACTATTGGTCAACCACAAAATAACACAAATACTTTATTAATGTAATTCCATATTACAACAGAACCTCTTGTTATCCTTTCATTCTTTTAATAATCCAGACTGGGTTTTTTTTTTTTAACTATCAAATGAATATTATTTCTCAAGGTCTCATTAAACCTAAAATATCCCAGATACAAACAGAGTGTATTTAACTGAGGTTCATCTTTCTTTTTTTAAATAAAGAATGTGTATGAATTTAGGATCACATTTATGACAACATGAAGGTAAGCACATAAATTATGCTTATTATATTACACTCAAGTGTCACCCATACGCACAGATCAACTTGGATTATCTAGAAGAACTGCTCTGTTTTTTGTGCTCATATTCATGTACCCAGCCTTCCACAAAATGTTTGGTAAAGTGCTGGGCAACTGGGATACAAGAGCTCCGCTTGAGGGCAGCTGTCCAGCTGAGAGTGTGTGAAGACCCAAGTGAGTATTTATAATTTAGTTTGACAAGTACAATAATAGATGTGTGTGTGTGTGGCCAGGGGGGAGGGGGAGATTGACTGTGATTTTGGAAATGAAAAGGAAGAGAATCTAAGGCATCAGGGAGGGGTAATGGAAGACTTCCTGGAGGAAAAGTTAAATTGAGTTGAATTCCCCAGAATTGGTT
Organism: Camelus dromedarius; assembly: GCF_036321535.1. Taxonomy (NCBI): domain Eukaryota; kingdom Metazoa; phylum Chordata; class Mammalia; order Artiodactyla; family Camelidae; genus Camelus; species Camelus dromedarius. The sequence continues at coordinate 13,659,628 of NC_087462.1, read as the reverse complement.
TAGGACACTACAGGATGAAAGAACATTCTGGATCACAATATGAAGCTACTTCCTTGTTTATTATTTTACCTTCATCGAGCACCTGTAAGAGAGGCCTCGCTATGCACCTGAAGGAGGACACCTCTTCTCTTCCTCCCTACCAACCGCAGGACATTTACTATTATCATTCTTATATAAAAATGAAAAGTAAACAGTTTGTCCACAGTCAAACATATTGGATTTTATCTCAGAGAATCTGACTCCAGAGCCTGCTTTGTACAACATTTAGAGACAGCGTGGCACTTCTAGGAACATTCTAGAATCTGTGGTGTTTGACAGTGGAGGGATGTCACAAATCAGAAATCAGAGTGTCAAAGAGAAGGTCTTTGAAGTGAAAATGCATGTTCGGACTTTATCCAATTGACTGTATGCTACAATTGCAGGATTAAAAGAAAGGGTGGACAGCATTATGTATTACTTTTATAATAGCTAATTATTTATTTTTATCGTCATCTGTACGGAAGATAGACAGGAGAAATAATGATTAGAGTTAGGAGACAGCTTAAGAAACAGGCAATATTTCAAGCAGGAGATGATAACTTGAACTGAGTGAGTGGTAGCTAAGGACAACTGGACAAAATCAAGAGACAATGACGATGAAGAATCCACAGGGCTTTTTTTTTTTTTTTTTAATAGATTAGATGTGAGGAGCAGGGAAAATTCTGCAGGGACTCACATTTCTAGCTTGAGTAATAAAATCTGGATTGTAGTGACTTCAGCTGATGGAGCATATAGGAAGAAGATCCATTTAGGGGTAAAGTGAAGGAAATAATGGATTCTCCTTGGGGAATGATGTGGCTGACACACTTATAGACAATATCATGGCAATTGAACAGAATGATCTTGGATGCAGAGAGAAGTTGGGGCCAAGTGCGTACGTGTATGTAAATAATTCACAGGCTACTGAAGTTGTGGCAATTGGCGAGATCAGTCAAGGAAATACGATCCCATGAGAGAGGCTGAGAAGAAATATTAGTGAAGAGAGACAGAAGCAGAAAGCTATGTGGAAGAAATAATTTCGGAGGACAGGCAATGTCATCAGAGATACTGAAGAGAGGACAAGTCAGATGTATCTGCTGAAAGTGGCCCTGGAAGGAGAAATGTGGTTGTGCTGTAGGGAGAAGTTAGACTACAGTTGGAGGAGAAAGAGATTTGAGTGTCTAGAGAGGCTGACATGATACACCATGAGGTCCAGATGGGCTAAGGGAAGAAATTAAAGCTCGGTGGAACCTCGGAACTGGAGGTTGGGATGAATTTTAACAGCCAAAGTCTTACTATCAAGGTTCCGAGGAAATGGAAAGACTGAGAGGTTATGGTGAAAATAATGTGCCACTAACTTTTAAGATTTGAGAGATGAAACATTTCTAAGCAATTTATATTATCTAGGCTTTCAGCCACAGATTGAGCGACAGAGAATGGAAATAATAGTCACTAGAAAAGAAAAGGTCAGAAATTTGGGTAGGTGGCTGACAGCAACTGGAGTAGAAGGGAGACTGAGGCAGAAGCCAATTCACAAAATATACCGGGTTGGGGGAGCAGGGCAAAATAGGAGACCAAACAGGTGTCATGAGCCTCATGTGAGAGAAGCTTTCCCAAAGGAGAGAATAAATACTAGTTTGGCAGTAGAAACGGGGAATTAAAGAAGGTTAGTATCTCCTACAAGCTCCAAGATATGCAATGTGAAAAATCAAGGTGTCTTCACTAAAAGGAGCAGCAAAGTAGAAATTATTTTCCTCCTATAAGCACCTGGTGAGCTACAAATTCATCTCACAGCAACCTGAACTTCCTCCTACAAACCACTCACTGTATTTATGATAACAATAGCATATTTGTCTTTATCACATTTAACTTTTATCAGAGTACTGGATTTTATCTGTTGTCCCACTCATCATTATGTTCAGCCTTAGACCTTCCACAGAATATAACTCAGAGCTATATATAATTACCTTCTAATGAGTACTGTGTGAATGAAGAAATGGACGTGTACTGATCAGAAATGCTCCTGTGTCTTTTCTAATTGGCTAACATAACAACAACAAAATGGGTATATCTACATACTGCAAGATATTAATACAGTTGCACTGTGACTTATATCGTCAGTAAACAAGCTAGCTAGCGCTTTACAGTGTTTATTCCAGCCTAAATGATGGTCCACTCAGTTATACATTTTGATCAAACTAATTGGTAATATGGCCATAACCCTAGTTCAATTTGTGTTGTGCATAAAGAGGCAAAGAGATGAACAAATCAAGCCAATTAACTTTAAAAAATCTAGATACCAAAAACCATTTATAAAAAGAAAAAAAAAAATTGGGGGTAATAGTGCCCAAAAAGCATTTTGCATTCTAGTTTAACTTCAGCCTCCCAATTTAGTTCTCCTGAACCCATCTCACTTTTCTATTTCCTGATGATACTTCCACTTGCAGTTTCAGAATCTGACATTACAACACCAGGGACAGAACTGAAATTCTCGGTGCTCAGAGTGACTGTTGTAACGAGCAAGGCTACAGGCTTAGTCAGTGTTTCAGTGAAAGGATCAATATTTGTATCTTGTCCAAAGTCTGCTGCCTTTCCTTGACAGTAACTTCCACCACTCCCTTGAGGAATAACCTATATATGTCTGCAATTTTCTACCTAAAGTCCTTCTTTCTCTCTCATTATCCATTGTCTTGGCAAAATACCTTTCTTTTTCACTACTTCAGAGACCACCCTGGTTACTTCCTCGTCCAATTTGGCATTAGCACTACTGGACAGGAGACCTGCATTTGGTAGAAGCTAATCTCAAAGAGGTCAGATGGTCAGACTGGCATTTAGACTTTTAAAAATAGAATGAAAACTTTCTGATAGATAGCCAGTCGCCAAGTGCCAAATGCCAATATGGGATCAATATTCGACTAGTATTCTTTATAAGTGACAGTTTTATGAAGCCAAATCTAATAGTGGAAATAGTCAATCTTTCCTATCAATTAGCAGATCACATAAGTAAAAGGATTTAATTCCTTGGATAAATTGGAGCTTATAAAAAGAGCTGACACCTGCTTTATAGCTTATAAAAGCTTTTAAAAATATGATAAAAAGATAAATGTCATGGATCTGTTTTTGTCAGAGACCCTGTAATATTCTAATGATGTATATGGTCAGCCCTCCGTATCTGCAGATGAGAAACTCACGGATACAGAGGGCCAACTGTACTGTGCCATTTCATATAAGGGACTGGAGCATCTGCAGATTCTGGTACCCATGGGGTTCCTGGAATCAATCCCCCATGGATACCCAGGGATAACTGTACATTTTGTTTGGCATTTTATTTGAAATATTGAGGACTTGCAAGGAAGTAGAATCATCAGCAGAAGACAGAACATGATAGCAGGAAACAACTGGAATTAGATTAGAATCTTAGAGTCTCACCCTACTCTTTCTCTGCCAGTTTGACCTTAGACAAGTTATTTTCCCATGTTTATCTCTTCATTTGTAAAATGAGAGATATAAATTATAACCTTCTAAGTTTACTTCCCATTCTGTGACTCAAATAAAAGTGTGCAGCAGCCATTCTGCAGAAAAGTAGGGACGTTCCTTAAAAAACTAAACATAGACTTACCATATGACCCAGCAATCCCATGCCTGGGCATGTATGAAAATTCTAATTCAAAAAGATACATGCACCTCAATGTTTTACAGCCGCACTATTTACAACAGCAAGACATGGAAGCAAAAGATTCATCGATCAATCAATCCAAAGAGCTAGATTCAGAATTCTCCTTCTCTTCCAGAAATCAAAGAGCAATTAGGAGGGTGGAGCAGGTGTAGCCAAACTGTGGACCACAGGACAAATTTAGCCAGAAACTAGTTTTGTACAGTCTGTGAGCTGAGAACGGCTTTTGCATTTTAAATGGATGGGAGGAAAAAAAAAATCAATACATGACTATTTTGTGCCACATAAAAATTATTTTAAAAATTCAAAATTCATTATCCATAAATAAACTTATTGGAAGATAGCCATGTCTATGAGTCTACACAGTGCCCACTGGTGCTTTGTGCTACAAAGACAGACTTGAGTGTCTGAGACAGACACTGTGGGGCCCCAAGTCCAAAACATTTGCTATCTGGCTGTTTACAGAAAGAGCTGCCTGCTTTCCTTGCCTCTGCATCCTAGTGTTGGTGGTACCGGTCTATTGAGTAGAAAAATTTTGTTTAATGAAAATGATGCTGAAACAAATACCCTCTGATCCCCTCATATACCCAGGAAATTCCCTACGATAATGGTTGTCAATGCTATGCTATGCTTTGCCTCTGAATAATAGTACCTGGAGTTATTACAATACAACATTGAAATATTCCCCTTAGGGTTAGAGATCTTTACACCTTGACTGTTACTAAGAAGTTCTCGTGTAAGAGGCTGCCAAAAGCCAGCCCAGTCTTCTTTCACAGAGAAAACAGAGTGGAGATAATGACTTGGTTTCAAACCTAAGGTATGTAAACTTGAGCTAAAAATGTAAGGCCCCCAGGCTGCCAAGATCCTGCAATGCATACTGAGTATATTATCTAGAGAGAGAGGAAAGGGCTGGTGTGTCCTAGGTAAAAGGTGGCATAGTAAACCTAAACTCCAGTTGTAGAAATCAGCTCACTTTCTACTGAGAGGTTAAGGAGCAGGACAACAACCACGTATTTAGAACCTTGGGACGGATAAATGATTAGATCTGGTATCAGTTCAGGCAACAGAGTTCTCTGGTTCAGCATTTCTAATGAACTTTTGAAACCATACGCTCAACATTATTTCTTAATGAATTTCTTTTGTCTTATTTCAGGAGCCCTCAGCACTCCTTGGTTACACTTGGGTGACTCATAATTAGTTCTGCAATACTAACATAGATTACAGTTTGAAAAAAAAGAGTAAAAACAAATATGCTTTCAATCACAGCAGAGGGGGGGAAAAAGGAATTGTTATAGAATGTGTTGGTATTGCAAATTACCTGGTTTTATTACTTGTTCTCTTTTTTATTTATTTAAATTAAGATTTACTTGAATTAAGATTCTAGGTCCTTTAATTCTTATTCTTTCAATGACATTCTATTTTCTAAGTCTCAAAAAGAGTGATTTAAAAACACATGTATATTCTTTAATGTTTATGGAAGTTTGCTTAGATAAGCCACCCTGGACATTAAAACTGATCTTTGAGTGAACAGCACAGTGATCGCTGCAAAGCACACCTGAGAGTCAAAGAACTGAGAATCGCTGAGCATCATGGTAGAATCTGTCATAGGTTAAGATCACAGGTTTTCGGGTCTGACAAACTTCATTTTGAAGCCTGTTCTGCCACTTAGCAACTTGTAATCTCAAGTAAATTACTTTAACTCTCTAAGTCTTGATTTCAAAGGGCGTGTCCTCATAGCTGTGGTCAGAATAAAATCTAGTAATTCATACAAAGTCCCCAGCACAGAAAGTGCTCGTTAAACATCATTCTTATTACTCCATATTGTAACACAGTCTGACAGTCCTGTACCCCACTGACTCAATGTCCAATGCCAAATGCATGAGCGTTCTCTAGTGCTCCTGAGAGCCTTTTGGCCATGAAACCTCCACTTGAACTCACCACATGCCCTCAAAGATGCCCATTTTTCTTCATACAGCTCCAATTACCAAAATTCTTCTTACGTTGGTCTTCAATTATTAAGTGTCTCACCCTAGTCCAGCCCTGTTTCCTGAAGCTACACAAAATCAGTCTGTTCTATGATAATCCACATAAGTTTTCCTCTTCAAACTAATTAACCCAAGTTCCCTCAACCATTTCTCATATTTTATCAGTAGTTCTCAACCCTTGCTGCATGTAGAAATCACTGGAAAACTTCTTGAAAATTCTGATGCATAGGAAACTCACCAAAAAAGTTAAATCAGAATCTCCAGGGATAGGACACAGGAACTGGCATTTTTAAAAGCCACCCTTCCGCCCCCCACCCCCGGCAGAACTGGATGAGCAGGCAGGGTTGTGTACCACTGTATATATTCTGAATTTTTTCCTTATATTGATTACTTTATTCCTAAAGAACTGCTGAAATTATTGCTCTCAGATAAACACTGTACTCTTGATGTGACCTGAGCAAGGTCACCATCACCTCCCCTTTCCTTAAGGCAAAAAAACTGTCTGCCTTATTCACACAAACATAGTCCAGTTTTTTCTCAAACATTACTATGCACAAGAATGACTTGGGGATTTTGTTATGTTGTAGACCATGACTCTGAATATCGGAGATGGTGCCCAAGATTTGCACTTCCAGGAAGCACCTAGGTAATAATGACGTTGCCGGTCCAGGGACCGAACTTTGAGTAGAAGAGGTCCACCAGCTGATAAAATCACATTAAAGTGATATGCCACTCCTGAGAAAGAGCGAGCAAATTCTGTCTCGGACACATCATAAGTCATTTCACTGCATCTTTTATAATCTGTATGTACTTGGTGAGTTTGTAAGTTGGCTGGCAAGCCATCTATCTCAAATATTGGCTATTTTCTCAGACGTTCTGCTTGGTGCCTAGTCTGGAAACCAGCATCCATTTGTCTTTGTGGCAGCCGGGATGGTGAATTTAGCTAGCTGAATTCATAGAAATATGAATATTGCACTTTCAGGTTTCTGAGGAAGAAAACTTGCTAAAAGAGTCATATAATTTGAACAAATAAACACCCTCTCTCAGTACAAGGATCATGTGCTTGCTTAATAACATGTCTTGAGACACTCAGTTGTCTTCAACGTCATGAACATAAAGAAGATACTAAATGAATATCAGTTTATTAACTGATTGATGAGATATACTCACTGGACAACAAAACATGCTTTTTTTTATGTCCATGTAGCTGAAGATGGGGACACTATGCCAAAAATGACAAGTTGCATGGCATAAACAGTGAATATAATTTCACTAATAAATGGGAAAATTGAAAGGGTTTGTTGAAACAAGGCATTGAAGGAGTGATAATCTGTAAAAAGATAGAGAAAGAGGGTAGGGAAAAGACATTTCAACCTTTAATATGGGTAATTTTATATCCAGAGTCAACATCATGCTTGACTTGGGATATCTAATGAGATTGCAGATCTAAATGGTGTACTTGTAAGACCTTCTGTCACATAAAGTCAGGGATAATATATTGAGCCAAGGAACATGTGAGTTATATTACAACTGCAAGGGAGTAAAAATTAAAACCCCTTCATGTGGAAATAGACATAATCGTGCTACATTTCCCTATAGAAGAGCATACAGTGGCAATTTTTCTTCATATAATATTACATTAGTTTTTAATTCTTATTAATAAGATACAAGAGTCATTAACACTATTAAAAATCTAATTATGTTAGCAATTTTCCATCATGTCATATTTGAGCAGTTAAGTATTGGTATTTGTTTTTCCTAATGGGATTCAAAAGTCTAATTAATAGGCATTCTTTTGTGGTTAAGTGGAATGAATCTCTGCGAGAAGCAAGCCATTTTTAATATCTGTGGCAGCTTATTCTCTCATATATTACACTACCAAGCCAGTTGTCCATCTGTGGTATAAATAACTAGATACAAATTAGGAGATTATTCTATGAAACTGAACAAAGCTTTTCACTACCTGTGATGTTACAGCTACTAAGCTCTATGAACTTTGATACATTATTTACTAGACAAAAAGCACAGAAAAAGAGTTTGCAATAAATTATTACTTAAGGATATTTGTAGAAAGTGAAGAGAACATATTGAATGGCTAAGATGCTTTTTTTTTTGCCTTAGGTGGTATCATTTTGAGGCAGTGCACATCCAAATAAGTAATAAATAGCCAAGAGTTGTGTTTCTTAACTCCAGTCTTATTTAATTAACCTAAAGTTAATGTCTTAATGCCTTTTTATTCCTTGGTATATATGCTAGTATATATGTAGTATATATAATATCATATAGGTAATATAGTACAATTGCATATATATGTAATATAATATTCCTATTATAGTATACAATATAATATGATATATATGTATAGATAGACACTAAGATAGTACCAAAGAATAAAGAATATTATTCAGAATGCTGTTTCTTGGTTGTTATTATTTTAAATGCCCCTAGTATGCTGGTAATGTTATCAATCATGAAGTCACAGGAATTTAATCATCATATGCTTTCTCTTCAGAGTGTTATCTACAATTTTTAAGATTTTATTTTTTAGAGCAGGTTTAGGTTCACAGCAAAATGGATGGGAGGGCACAGAGATTTTCCATATATCCTCTGTCCCACATACAGCCTGCCTTATTCTCAACATCCCCCCCACCCCAGAGTTGCACCTGTGTCATAATTTATGAGCCTATATCAACACATCTTAATCATCCAAAGTCCACAGTTCACATTATGGCTCACTCTTGGTGTTTTTCACTCTATTGGTTGGACAATAATGACATGTATCCATCATTATGGTATCACACAGAGTATTTCCACTGCCCTAAAAATCATTTGTGCTCCATCTATTCATCCTTCCTCATCTTCCAACCACTGGCAACTACTAATCCTTTTTATCACTTCCATACTTTTGCCTTTTCAGAATGTCATGTAAGTGGAATCATACAGTTTACAGACTTTTCAGATTGTCTTCTTTCACTCTTTAACATGCACTAAAGGTTCTTCCCTATCTTTTATGGCTTGATAGCTCAATTCTTTTTATCACTGAATCATATTCCATTGTGTGGATGTACAACAGTTTATTTACTCATTCGCCTACTGGAAGACAACCTGGCTGCTTCCAAATTTTGGAAATTACGAATAAAACTGCCACAAACATCCATATGCAGGCTTCTGTGTGGACATAAGTTTTTAGCTCTTTTGGGTAAATACCAAGAAGCACAACTGCTGGATTGTATGTTAAAGAATCTAAATTCTATAAGAAAGTACCAAACTGTCTTCCAAGGTGGCTGTACCATTTTGCATCTCCACTAGCAGTTTATTAGTTGCTCCATATCCTAGCCAACATTTGGTGTTATCGGTCTGCTGGATTTTGGCAATTCTAATAGGTGTGTAGTTGTTTTAATTTGCATTCCCCTGGTGACAGGTGATGTGAAGCATCTTTTCATACACTTATTTTCTATCAGGACATCCTCTTTGACAAGGTGTCTCTTAAGGTCTTTGGCCCACTTTTAAGTCAGGTTGTTTGTTTTCTTATTGTTGAGTTTCAAGAGTTCTTTGTACATCTCGGGTAACAATCCTTTATCAAACGCGCCTTTTGAAAATATTTTCTCACAGCCTGTGGCTTGTCTTCTTACTCTCTTGACATTGTCTTTCACAGAGAAGTTTTTAATGAAGTCTGTATTATTAGTTATTTCTTTCATGGGTCATGTCATTGTGTCGTTTCTAAAAAGGTATCACCAAACCCCTAGGTTCTCCCCTATGTTACAATCTAGTAGTTTTAAAGTTCTGCATTTTGCATTTATGTCTACGATCCACTTTGAATTAATTCTTGTGGAAGGTGCAGTGAGTAATGTCTGTGTCTCGATTCATTTTTTTCCACGTGGACGTCCAGTTGTTCCAGCAGCATCTGTGGAAAAGACTATTTCTGCTCTATTATATTGCCTTTGCTCCTGTGTCAAAGATCAGCTGACTCTATCTGTATGGGTCTATTTCTGGACTCTACATTCTGTTCTAGTCATCTGTCTATCTGTTCTTTCACCAATACCACACTGACTTGATTACTACAGTTTTATATTAGTCTTGAAGTCAAGTAGTGTGAATCCTCCACTTTTGTTCTTCTTCTTCAACAAAGTGTTGGCTATTCTAGGTCATCTACTTCTCCAGCAAACTTTAGAATCAAATTGTCAAAATCCGCAAAATAAGTTGCTGGGATTCTGATTGGGACTGCACTGAATCTATGTATCATTTATTTTTCATTCTTTAATGAGACGGTATGGCTATCTTATGGCTAAATATGCATATGCTCATTTTACAAGTCTCACTGAACTGTAATTTATTTAAGATTATGGGTAACATGCTAATTTGTTTCTGAAAATCACTGACTTCAAATATATAAACTGTATTCATCCCAATGGACCTTTTTAGAGATAGGAAGGAAGAATGTGAGGGTTGTTAATGAATGAAAGCAGGAATATGTCCCTACTTCATCCCCCAAAATCAGATGAGCCCTACTTACAACTACTTTACATCTTAATCACCTGTATAACATGTTCTTTTAAAAGAATTTCTCACCTTTGAACAAGTTTAAAAATTGAGGTTCAGATTTGCAGATAAAATGGTAGATTAAATACACACCATCTCTGTTCCCTCCCAAGACTCCGTTCAAGAGGAGAGGTACAACTTAGTGGTAGAGTGTGTGCTTAGCAAGCATAAGGTCCTGGGTTCAATCCCCAGTACCTCCATACAAATAAATGAATAAACCTAATTACACCCCTAAACAAATTTTAAAAAGTTTAAAAAAGACTCAGTACAATGACAACAAATAAATTTTAATGCCTAAAACTATAAAGATAATGAGAAAAGAGAAAGCAGCCCCAACACTTTGGAAGCTAGAAGGCAGGTAGGTGAGTGGTAAGTAACACAGAATTAACTGACTACGAAGCTGCCGTGGAGGAAATCTAAGAAGCAACTTAACTTATCCTTCCCAACTGTAAAGGCTCAGGAATCAGCCACACTGTATACCGCTGGAAGGGGGATGAAGGTGATCTCCAAAACAGGATCCTGCTTATGAAGCAGTTAACTGTCGAATCTCTCCCTGCTCCAGGAGACTAGAGGGTTACTCTTTTTTGAGGGTTTAAAAAAAGTCTTTCCACGGGGACACTGAGTATTGTTGGGGTCAAGTATCACACTGAGAAAAGGAGAAAGGAACTTCGTGAAGTAAATGTTTACACACAGAATGTTAGATCCCTTAGGTTTTTGCTCACAGAACTTCCAGAAAGCTTGCATTCTAGCGAGGAGTTAGAAGAGGCTGCTCTGAGCAATTTAACCAATAAAGAGAGGAAATATGGCAAGACTGATATTCTGTGTTCACCAGTATAACTGCCCGACCATACGACTTAAGACCTCATTTGACAAATCACATTCAAATGTTCAGAGTCTCAAATCAACTTTTCTGTTTCTCATTATTAAAATCAGCAGAGTTAAAGATCAGCAGATATGAGGAAATCTCAGGTGAAATACAGAGAACAAAACAAGGAAGCACACAATATGAAGGAAACAGAAATCATGCAGAGAAGTTTTAGAAATGAAAAACAGTCATTAGTATTTTCATAAAGATCAGTGAATATATTTGTTAAATGTAACTATCAGAGGAATGTTCACAAAATAAGGAAGAGCTCTTAGAAATTACTATGAGAGCAGAAATTACTATGACAGCAGACTCAAAGGAGGTGTTAATAGTAGAACAAAGGGATAAAGAAATGGGAAAATAGCACAGAAAAGATTTACAAAATTAGAAAATTATGGCATAGGCCCCAATATCTCTGTACTTGTAATTTTGTAAAGAGAGAACAGAGAAAGGAGGGGAGAAAAATAAAATCAAGGAAATTTCCCAGCACTAAAGCACTTGTATTGAGATTGTAAACATCCACTGAATGCCCAGTATAATAAATAATAATGTACTGACACTAACAATAGACACATTGAAGTATCATTATGAAATTTTAAAACCCCAGAAACTGACAGAAGATGCTCCAAACCTCCTTATGGAGAGAGTAAAAGGATTTCTGATAAAAGGAAGAGTCAGAATGTCATCTGAGTTTTGAACAGCCATGTTGATGACAAAACAAGAATGCCTTCAAAATTCTGAAAGAAAGAGATTTCCTAACACAATTCTGGATCTGGATGAACTAAAATTAAGTGTAGCGGTAGAAGAGTGACTTCTATAGATATGTTCTTTCAAAAAGGAGGAGGAGGAGGGGGAGGAGGAGGAGAAGGAGGAGAAGAAGAAAAAGGAGGGGAGGGGAGGGGAGGGGAAAGGAAAGGAAAGGAAAGGGGAAAGGAAAGGAAAGGAAAGGGGAAAGGAAAGGAAAGGAAAGGGAAAAGGAAACAGAAAGGAAAAGGAAAGGAAAGAAAAAAGTACTCCCCATGAGATCATTCTCTGAAAACTTCTAGAAAATAGGCTTCTCCAAGAAGGAGTAATTCAAGAAAGAGGAAGGCAAGGAATCTAAGAAACAGAAGATCTAACTCAAAAAGAGAAAAAAGGAATTAGGAAGCCATAAATGAAAACTCCCAAGGCCACAGCTGAGTAGATGTCTTAGAGAACCACCAGCCTGGATGGGAACACGCGAAGACCCCGGGGGAAGTTGCTTTTACAGTGAGACCAGTAGATTATCTGATGCCTTGGCCCTTCCTGGGAGAAAACTCACACAACTGAGCAAAGAACATGCAGTTGAATTTCTGATATGTTCATACAGAGCTAAGCAAATACATAACAGCAAACAACTAACTCCAGGGAAACAAAAATTTGCCAGAAAGGAAAATTAATCATGAGAGCTAACTCAGCTGAGAATAGTATTTGCATAGTCAAATAAAGTTAATGCTTAATACTGATCTAGAGGAAATGATGACATAACTATATTGGGAAGCTAAGAAGATTCCCAAATCTGTGTGTGTGTGTGTGGGTGGGTGTGTGGTGTGTGGTGGTGGGGTGTGTGTGTGTGTGTGTGTAAGAGAATGTGTATGTGTAGGTATGGAGGGAGAGCAGACTAGAGGACAGGGGAGGAATGGAAGGTAAAATCTGATGATCATTAGAGGAAAGTAGACAGACAACATTTAAGACTAAAAACATGAAAACAGCAGTACACATATATTATTCAGAAATAAGGAAGTAGTAACCAAAAGAATGAACTAAATGGGTTGAAACTAGTTACCTGAAGAGTAGGAAATAACTGAGGGAGTCAAGTGAGAAGACAGTTATTTGTCATAAAACAGCCTGCAGGGCATCTAATTGATAAAATTATCTGTATCCTTAAGTACCCTAAAGTATATGCATATCCTTTGATAAAAACAGAAACTAACTTTTAATACCTAAAATTTTAATATCAGAAAAATCAGTAATAAAATTAGTTTCCTACAGCCTGAAATGTGGCATGACTTCAATAAACACTTTGATTTAAACAGCCTGGACAAAGCCCTGTTTAACTGAAGATACTGCATGATAGCATAATACACCGTGCAAGGATGACAAAGTAATTTCTAAGCTCATGTCACCTTTGACCAAAGGTAGTTGTTCAGAATGATGTGTCAAGCAGGATTTTGAAACGGGGTGTAAGATCAGTGGAAAAGCATCCCGTGATGGATTAACCATGTCTGCTACAGGTAGAAGGATGGAGAGTGGCAGCTCTAAGTGAAGCATTTTCCAGCCTTGGTTAATGAGGTGACACTAAGGTCTAAGGGGCTCCTCCAGTTTTCAGTATGTGGTTTTATCCTGACCAGCAGTATTACAAATGGCATGATCATATAACTTATCAAACAAGGAGAGATATTTTTTAAAGTGAAGTGAGGCAGGTGGGGTAACTGTTAATAATTATGCGGGGACAACAGGCAGAAATGGGAACTATGCTGGGCAAACTAGGACGGTCTCCATTTCTGTCTGTTGTTTCCGCATAATTACTGATGGTCACCCCAAGTATAATCTGTAATACTGGATAAAGAATGGATCAGTTTGGTGCTAAAGTTGTAGTATATATAGAGACTTATTCTATATGTGTGTGTATGCATATGTATATATAGATACAGATATAGATATATATATAGAGAGAGACTTAATTCTTAAATTGATGTTGAGGAGCTATTGGTAGAATATAAGATATCTAACAGTCCTAGAAATGGCATAATATAAGAGCTTACAAAGGGGACAGGGTCTGGCTCAGGGGTAAGATGCATGTTTAGCATGCATGAGGTCCTGAGTTCAATCCCCAGTAACTCCATTAAATAAACAGATAGATAAATAGATAGATTTCCTCCCTTCTCAAAAAAAGTAAAAAAATTAAAAAAATTTTTAAATAAAATTAAAATAAAAAAGAGCTTGCAGTTCTCTAATACATATATCTAACATATATATACATTTTTCAGTTCATTTATAATAATAAAACTAGTAAGATCTCAAAAAGAAAATACTAAAATTTAACTTTGCAAGTTACAGACAGCAAGACAAACAAAAACACTATAAAGGACAGGACATATTATTTCCATCTTGAAGTATAGTTCTGAGGCAAAAAAAAAAGGGACTTTTTTTGACCACTTTAATTTTGTTAGTTACTTTATTACCTGTTTTGACCTTATCTGCTTGACTAGAGCTGTCCTTTTAAAGCTACAAATGTGTGAAACTTTTCTCCATTGCTCTTTTTGGCCTTTCATGTTGAGAAAAATGTTCTTCAGAATTCTGTTAAGTTTTACATGCATAGGTGTTACTTAAGTACGTCTTATTTTGCTTTTCCACTTGTTTTATCTTTGGTTAAGTGAATGGTTTCTCCACATCATCGTTTTTGACTAATCAGTCTTGGCATCCATGCCTACTGCTCCCTTTCTTTTGCTTCTTGTATCTTGTTGATTTCCTAACTTCTTAGGTTAGATTTTTAGTTTATTTTCATTATTTCTTGTGTTAGTATGTGTTTAGTGCTGTGAGTTTTCATCTGAGCATGGCTTTTACTGTTTATTTGTTTGTTTGTTTGTTTTGGTGTAAGAAGTTGGGGACTGTATGTCTTTATTCCAGTATGTTAAAACTAGAAACGAGAGTGGAAATATTTCTGTTTTAAGTCTTAGGAAGAGAAAAATATCTTCTTCTTGAGGAGATTAGCCAGGAGAAGCATTAACCTCATGGAGTATGTGCATATCTCACAATTTGCCCTTCCCATGGTACTATTCAGAGTAGAGAACATTTCATACATGTGAGAAAACCTCAAAGAAACATTTGCCTTTTCTCTATCTGATTTTAGAATCCAAGATAATACGTATCTCAACAGCATATAAGATCACAAAATGCTTTTTCTTAGAAATGAAATATGTATAGAATTCTTCCTGGCCTTATAAGTAACTTTGCTATATTAATTAAAA
Source organism: Camelus dromedarius (assembly GCF_036321535.1). Lineage (NCBI taxonomy): Eukaryota > Metazoa > Chordata > Mammalia > Artiodactyla > Camelidae > Camelus > Camelus dromedarius. Next base: position 13,644,559 of record NC_087462.1, on the reverse strand, counting down.
AGGACAATAGGCAAGTAAAAACAAAATTTTCAAAACACTTTCACATAACGCAAACATAAATTTTAATTTTACAAATATTCCCAAATATTCCACTTCAAGATGTAATTCTAATCTTGAAACAAAATTATTAGAAATAATTCAAAATAGCCTTATAGGAATGTAAACTCTCTGAGAGTAGGTATTTTGTTATGTATATCCCTAATGTCATATTGTGTAACAAAAATTTTGGTGCCCTCAATAAACTTTTAATAAATACAAAATTTCAGTGGTAGCCTCCCAGTTCTCATAATCGTAAGCCTATCAAGGTAGCAACAATCATAGGTCCGTACTGACCCAAAGTAAACACTTGGGTTCCGTTCTTGTTTCTCATTCACGAGCTCAGGTTATGTTATCTTACTGGTCCTTTTGCAATGAGGTTTTCACTCAAGGCACCCTCGTTTTCAGGGGAGCAATGACCCCGCTGTAATCTGAGTTACGTGGCTCCAGGGAGGCAGGACTCACAGAAGGGCTCCAACGACACGTTCTGCTCATTCATACCACGTGTACCATTCCGTCGTGGCTCACAGTGTTAGAAAAATGTCTCTGCCTGCATGATGAAACACATCTCTCCCAAGGTACGCCAGAGATTTGAAAATAAAAAGTAAATCTCCTCCTTGGGTGGGATCCACATTATCATGCAATCTGTGAGCTTGCCCACGTGAGCCCGTTCCAGGCACTTTTAGATCAGTGGAGCAGCTATTAAAGTGTCATCAAAGCATTCTGACTCTATAGAATTAATCATGAAATCTGTTCCTGCCAGCTCACTTATCATATTCGAAATATTAATTTAGAGCAAAATTAAATCGGACACCCACCGACAGCAACATTTTGCCCTTCAGAACTCCTCTTCATATTGATTTATTAATGGCTGCCAGAACAGCATACCAGAACAATTTATTACTTCTTTCTGGATGTTTCTGTATACTTACAAATAGTCCTTGGGAATGAGAGGTGTTATCTGATAGTCTTTTGACAGGGGTATTTTTCAATTTGCATAACATTTGGGGAATTTAAGGAAGAAGTTTTATTTTAGTAGCAGTGGCAATGGGTGATGTGCTTCAAGAAGTTTTAAAGCCAGAATGGTCGCCTGACTGTGGTGCAAGTCGGAGATAATATAAAACTTAGTGCATCACTGAATTCACTCTCCACTGTGATGAGGTGCTGTAAAATACAGAAAGGAAGCATGGGGTTTCCTTTTATGAACTATGTAAATATTCTTTTTACTTTTGCTATTAAGATCTTAAATGCCTGCATCTGAATACCATGGAAGTTCAAATGATTAGCTGGGACAGTGTATATTCCAGGCAGTAAAAGCAAATAGTTCTCTAATCGTGAGACAAAAGACCTTTATCCCCAGACCTCAGAGAGGAACCACACTGCGCAAAGCCACCGAACAACTCTCCTGGGGCCCAACGTCTTCCATCTCATTTGTGTAAACAGATTTGCAAACACAGATACAAATAAGAGATCGTCTTGTCTTGTTTGAGCAGAAAGGCTTTGTGCTCATTCATCCAGTCATTCAATGTATTTTTAATTGAGTCCCTATTACCAGGCACTGTTCTGAACACTGGGCTTACCACGCGTCAAAAATGAGAACAGACAAGGTAGCGTCCACCCTAACTCCCCTAACAAGGGGAGTGATGACAGAAAATAATAAAGAAACCAAAAATTTCAGCGGCTGTGGAGAAGATAACACAGGGTAAAGGGATGCCATGTCACTATGGGGTGGATAGAGACTGCATTTTTGCTGAGCATTCAGGCAAGTTCTCCAGAAACACCTGGGAGAAGGACATTAAGGCAGAGGAAATGGTCAGCATTAGATTTTTGCTGTAGGAATGAGTCTGTGCGTACAAGGAACAGGAAAAAAAAAAGAGCGACCAGAGTATGGTGAGTGCAAGGGAGGGGGCTCGCAGATGAGGTCAGCGCCTTTGGGTCTTGCATAGACATAATGTGGTTTATGTTTTAAAATATCACTCTGCCTACTCTGTGGGGAGGTACTTTAAGTCTTTTATCTCATTTAATGCCCACCACCATGCCAGACCATGAGGTAACTACCACAACCACTCCCACCTTAGAGAGGCTAGGCAGGTTAGCCAAAGGCACAACTAGTTAGTGAGAGAGCTGACCTTCCAGATACATTCAGGGGCCTTAACCACTGTGCTTTGCTATTTCCAGGGAAGCAGAAACCTGATACACTTAAAGTTTCTTCCAAATCCAAGGCTATCAGTACCCCACTGTCACGGGTGAACAGATTCCCTTTAAAAAGTATCCATCATCCCACCCCCCACTGTGCCCACAGTCCAGCACACAAAGCCGGATTTTAGAAGTGGATTCTCCCGTTCTTTGCCCTTCAACTAGTTACTTGGGATTTGTCCTATCTCCCAGCTGTCCCCAGGGGCATATCTATGCTCCATCTCCTCAACCTGTGATCACACTGGCTCCTTCTGAGCACAGCCATGATGCATGCGGGACAGGGTCTCCCCTCCTCGTCTCTGTGAATGCTGTCTGTGTCGTCATGGGCTCAGTCCAAAGGTTCCTCATCATTACACATCCAGCAGGAGGTTAGCTACCTGGAGCAGACTCATTATGGGCAAACAAAAATAAATAGTTTGACATTTATATGTTACTCTATTAAAGTAATTTCTCTAAGGCAATAAAAAATTACTATTTTTACTTTTCTTCTGTATTTATCAGGCCTGAAACATACAGTAAGAATTAGATCACCAAAAGATTATATAAAGTATGAATAATAATAATTGTCCCAAATTCATTTAAAAATAGCATTTGCTAACTAGTGGTTGATATTTTGTAAATAGGCAATAATGTGGGGAAAACAAAATTTAACCCTCATTTAAACTGAGACATTTAATAGGTATCACTGTTATCTGTCTGTCTTTCTGTCTGTCTGTCTAATGCATTGCTAAATCTTTTATCCATAAAGATAAAGTAGCAATAGAAAAACACCAATGGAAGACATCCAAGCAAAACTGTAATTACAACCAAAATCTGATGACTTCTGCCAAAATCTATCAGCTCTTGCACTTAGATGTCATGACTATATGCCGGCCAGAACTTTTTTTTCGTTTAGAGAGAAAAAAAACAAAGAACAAAAAAAGCAACAGTGCAGCCACTGTTTTTCTACTTTCCCATATGAGTGAGAGTAATGAACAAATAAGAAAAAGTGAGACAATTAAATTCACACACTTAGATATTCTCCATGTCTTACACAGACTAGAGGAACAAAAACAGAAAAGGCAATACAATGGTGAAAGGAAGAGAGAAGAAAATCACAAATCTCAGCTAAGAAATTACCTAAACGGGGGCAAGAACACAGAGCAGGGAAGCAGAGGATGTTCCTCCAGCTCTGACTTGTCACGTGAGACATTTGACCACACTGCCTTATTCAAAGGAGGCGGACAGCATCACTTTTTACCCACTGGATTTAGTAGATACAAAAGAAAGTTTGGAAAACTCACTAGATGTAGGTGGTCAATCCTTACCCTTAACATTCTCGGCCTCCTTATCTCCCAGCTTGCTGCTGACCATCTAGAATCCATGACAAGAGGTACTAGAAACTTAATTATTAAGATAAAGGATATTTTATTACAACACTTTTTTAAAAAATAATCAAAGTTAATGCAAAATCCATGGTGACAAAAATATCAACATATCAATAAATAATTAAATCAGTGTTACTGATTTCTCCATTGGACCTTAGGCTCCAGCATGGCACTGTGAATTTTTTTTGCATTGATTTTGATTTTTTAAATATTATATGTAAATGCAGTTTATCCTGACTACATCCATTAAATGTCACATGTGAGGCAAATGCTTCCCTCCCCTCACTCACCTCGCCCCAACCCCTTTCCTTGTTTGCCAATTCCCTAGGAACTCTGACCAAACCAGAGTCGGCGTTATGAGTGCAGATGAAAAATGGCAGAGAGAAGTCAGCAGATAAAGTGCAAAATAATAAATGTGGTGGAAACCTAATGATCTGTAGGGCCTGTTCTGTTTGTGTCTATACCTGGTTTCTGTTTCTCCCCGAAGGATCCCCGATGGAAAGCTCACAACGTTAACCAGGTGCTCCAAGAAACCCACCTAATATTCTGAGACATTTGGAGCCTTCCCTGATGATGTCTAGGGTCAAGAAGTCTATCCCATGAAGTGCCAGATTTTTTTCTCAGCCTCTCCTCTGCTATTCTTCTCCCTGTATCTTGAGTCCCTTGAAATGCTTCTGAAAATTTGGGGCTCAGATATCTAGGTTTGTAGAACTAGCTTCTCCTCCAAGACAGCTGGTTTATCAAAAATTTTCCCAAAAGAGAGAAGAAAGTTTTTTCCTAAGAAGAAATCTACTAACTAATTTTACTCTTCACCATCCTGCTATAAAATATATATAAACGTGATGAAAGCATAAGGTACATTATACGGGTCAAAAAGATTTCCTTTAGGAGCCTTTGTCCAATCTGAAATTGATCATTTTCTCTCTTCTCATTCATTTCCTAATGCCAGCAAAAAATTCCATCTACGGTAACAGAAATAGCTTTCTCTCTACAGAAATAGCTTTCTTTCTTTCAAGTTACTTTTTTATTTTAATTTTAATGGCAATCTTTGCTCTGGATCCTTCATCCTCGCCCGGGGCCACTATTTATGGGCTTTTTTCTAGATCTCTGTGGGGAGAGAAATATCTGGAGGAGACTTCTGAGGTCCACGTGTGGTCCAGAAGAGAAAAGCATGGCCCCAGTATTGGTCTCAGAATGCTAGGGATTAGCAGTGAAACCAGAACACTCCCTTTTCCTGCACCACATCTTATTTCCCTGAAATGCACCTGAGCTGTGGGCTCCCAGAGATACAAACTGTTCCCATGCACCCAGTGCTTTTTTAGAGCATCATGCCTTTGAACTTGCTGGTTCCTCTGGCTAGAACACCCTTTCTTTCTCTGCCTGACAATGCTCAAAAGTCTCTCTGCCTAGGAAGCTGTTTAAAGCTTCCTATTGCTGTGGCAACAAATTATTCAAAACAACACAAATGTATCGACCTCACCAGTGCTGGAAGAGAGAAGTCCAAGAAAGACCTGCAGGTTCTTGCATCTATTTCCTTGTCTTTCCCATCTCCTTGATGCCACCTACGTTCTTTGCCTCTTGGGCCCTTGCTCCATCTTAAAAACCATCAGAGTGGCATCTTCTTATTTCTCTCTCTCTCTTCCATCATCACATTGCCTTTTCCTCTCTATAAAGCTTTATAGATAAGCCCTGTGGGCAGCCGCCTCTACTTGGCTCTGAAGAGAGCACACACAACACAGGTTCTGTTGTAGACAAAGGATGGTGAAGATTTACTCCACTGCAGCAAATTAGTGAACGCTTCTGTGATGGATAGAATAATTCCACTTAAATTTTCTCTATCCAGCCCCAATGGTACTACAGAATTTATTCCTCTCATAGGCACTCAATATATAGAGCTCAAAAGCAAGAAAGACAAGTACACTCCATTTCCATACTCTGTACCCCCAGCAGACATTATTAATCAATCCATAACATTCTCCCCATCAGCTTAGACATGCATCAGAATCCTTCTCAACACTAGGCTCTAGGTAGCATCTACCAAATAGTTGATCTTGCCATTTGACTTCAAACCTACTTCTCATTCCCTGGGTCAAAGGGTGTTTACTGGCTAGGAAGAATCAAAGAAACAGAGGAAATCCAACTGCCCATTTAAACAATGCTACTTTCTTTAAGGCACAACCATGCTTCATTTCTTTTCGTTTTTTAGTATAAGAGAATTGTTCATTTACCAAGAACTCAGTGGAGCAACAGTGCCACCCGATGGCTGGTTAGGTGAGTTTTGCATTTAACTGTACCATTTTAACAGAGACACTGTCTTCCACAGATAAAAATGGGAACTGGAATTGGCTATTAGCTGCTCAAGCTGCTTTTCACCGTTTTTCTAAATGATAGATACACAGAAGGTAGGAGGCATCCTGAGAAATGGAACAGTCTTAAAACAAAACCTTCAGCACGTTTCCGCTATCAAACAGCTCAACACAAAGAAAGGCTCCACATGAATTTACAAATGAATAGGATGGATTTCCACCTCTCATTTATAAATAGGTAGACTGGGCAACGGTTCCCCAAGACCTCCACACACCCCCAGGCAAGCATAGTTCTTTTTCTCTATTTTCTGATAAATCAGTGTGCTAAACACACCCTACTAGAAACCTTAGAGTGGGTATATGTTTTGCAGCATTTTCTATGCAAAATAGGAGTATAAAGGCTATGACAAGTGTTATAAAGAGAACTATTATTTAGTTTAAAAGGAAGCAGAATTTACATTTCCCAAATCGGAGACCACTCAAGCTTTGAGATTCAAGTAAGCAAAATAAATCTGAGCTTTTTGCAGTGTGAAATCGAAGCTCTGACTCTATTAATAGAAGAGGTGAGTAATAGATTTCCCTGGTTGGATGGTGGTGGGTCTTTATTACCCAATCTTCGTGATCTGCATAGCCCACCAAACACTTCCAAAGTGAGGTGACAGGGAGTCCCCAGGCACTGAGGTTGCAGGTTGTAAGTACTCGAGTTTTCCTTCCTTGGAGGGATTTCTTTGAAGATCTAGAAACATCCCCACAAGACTTAAGCCCAAGGAAAGGAAAAAAGCCTGCTCTTCTTTTTAACTTCCAATCAATCAGAATGCTCATAAAGTCTTTTTTTTTTCCCCAAACGATGCTGATGTTCTTAAAACAACATTCCAACAGTCAAACAGAATGGGTTGGTGCTGGGCTGTTCTGAACTTCTTTTAAATGCACAAAGTGCCATGCAAATATGTATTACTGTTTACTAGTATGGCTATTATTAATCATTTTCGAAGAAAAATAAAATCCCTAATTTGGCATCCATTTGTGGTCCAAGGGCTTTTTTGTCTAGAATTTTATTCAAACTTTGTCCTCTTATTTCATTTAGCTTTTATTTCAGTGACTTGGACTGTGTTTTGCTGATAAACATGATTAACTGGAAAAAGACTCTAGCTTTGAAAATGAAATGTATAAGCTGAACAGAGGCACCCAGGAAATATTTCATGCAAACACCCCTGTTTTATGCATATGCTCCCAGTGAATCTGAGAAGAATATTCAATTAGATTCATGTTTCTTCATTGAGTCAGTACGTAGGAAGTTCTATTAAAAGGAGTTTCATGGGTTACTTTGGTATTTTTTTTTAATAATCATAATTTGTTCTTAGAGTGCTGAAGTTGTATGAAACTAGTTCAGTGAGAAACAGGATAATGCCTGCTTGACTTACACTTTAATCTTAGTTCAGCCACAAATTACCTACGTGAATTTGAGTAAATCACTTAAAGCCTATGAGCCTCTATTCCCAACTCTGTTAAATGGTAACACCAATAGCACAAATTCACAATATTGTTATGAGGATAAATGAGTACTATCTGTGGTGAGAGACTGGACTATCAGACACTCTCGAGTCCTCCAGTGTAACTGGAGTGGCAAGAGAGGTGAGTAGAAAGGAACACTGAAGTTACAAAGTGACTTGTATCCCAAGAAAGTAGTCTCAGTAGAAAGCAAGAGGCAAAGAAGGAAGACAAGAAGGATTGCGGGCTCCTGGGTCAAGCCACCTACATTTTAGGAGAATTTCACCCCTTGCCAGCATCATAATCACACATCTCCAAATGCTGGTTTTCTCATCTGTAACATGGGACTAGTAACAACACCTCCCCAGAAACTTTAGGGGATAAACTGAGGTAAGACATAGAGCTCTGACACAGCTCAGAATAAACGCTATAGGTCAGGTCATCCAAAGTTAAATAAGCCTTGTAGAAGACAGAACAACAGGGACCATAACCTGCAGAATCTACAGTAAGTTCCTGAAATTCATAACACTCTCTGTAACCTAGTCATTTTTTTGCTATAAATGCTGCTATATTCGTACCCTTTCCAGATACACGTAGTATCGGGGAGACAATCTCTGTCTTCAAAGAGTAGGAATTTTAGCTCAGGAGATAGAACACTCACATTAGTAAATGTCAAGTGAAGGGAACCCATCATGAAGACTTAGGTGCTTTTGCACAGCAGGAAAGATGGCAGATGCTAAACCTGGACTGTCCTGGTTTGACTGTTGGCATTGCCTGGCAGTGCCTCCTAGGAGGTGTCTGACCTTGGGCAAGTTACCTAACTCCACTATCGCCTTACTTTTAACATCTATAAAAGAAGGTAATACTACTACTTACCTAATAGAGTTAAAATACATAAAGTACCTGGAGCATATTCAGTGCCAAATAACTATTTACTGATACTCCTACTTCTATCACTAGTAATAAAGATTCACTAATAAAGGCATAGTTGGAGCCGATGTGTTTCAGAACTTTTCTGATATTAGAAAGATAACATGGTATGAACACCATATATTAATAAGCATCCCAGTGAATACAGGACAGCACCCATGTTCAAATCTGTTAGTATTTCTTTAGTGTGAATTTTCACAACTGTTAGCTAAATAAAGACCTATGAAGAGACTCACATCCTGCAAAGTCAGATTTTGTTGATAAATGAGTTCAGATCAGGTAAGATTTTATCACTACATGAGTTTTTAAAAGCTTTTCATTTCCAAAGCTTTTTGAATTTTGGCTTTGTGGATCTATACAGCTATGAACATTAGAGAAAGACTGAGGTTTCAGAGAGGGGCATTTTTTCCTAGTTGATAGAGAAGAGTGGAGAAATGGCAAGCACAGCGAATTTGTGACAGACTCTCTGGTCAAAGTCAGCAGGACACCCCTGCAAGACAGACGGTCAGAGGAGGAGGTGAGGCTGGGGTCAAATCACCTGCGCCCCCAACAACTGTCAGTGACCAGACAAGGAGTGATCTGTCTCCATCCAAAAATGTTAATTCTTTTGGAATCATGACACATCTTTAGACTTTGCGTGTCTCGCCAGGGACTGCAAGCCAACAGTTCTGGACACCCAGTGGTGGCCTTACAGACATGTTTTGTTTGGGGATGCAGTGTTTAGTTTTTGGAATGTGGCTATTTCGAGAAGGTCACACACTTGCCACTTGCCACAGATGGTCCCCTCACTCCGTGTGGTTTTCACCCAGCTGGATTCTCTCATTTCTACCACTCTGGTCTCTGTTGGCATTGGAATTTTTGACCCCTGGCTGGCAAATAAAAGAAAGTAACTGTTTGAAATGAGTCTTGAGATTTCAAATGATCAATTATATGGTTGAATTCATCTTATGGTCTCTATACAGACTGGCAGAGAGGTTCATCCTAAATGCCAGCTCTGATTGGCAGTGACTTCCCAAAATGCTGTTATGAAGACCCTTTGGACTGCTGCCAGGCTCAGTGTTAGAGAGGATGAGAAAGAGAACATTCATCTGGCCTATGTCTACTATCACTTATTCTCAGAATATAATCCAGTGAGTAAAAGTAACATATGATCTTTTCCCGTGTGTCCAGTATGGTAGTCGCTCACCACATATGGCCGTTAAGCACTGTGAAAATGTGACTAATCCAAGTTGAAATACACTGTTAAGTGTAAAACACACACCAGACTTCAAAGGCACTGTGCAAAAAATAATGTAAAAGATTCCATTAATAACTTTAAATATTGATTACATAGTACAATGACAATAATCTTATATATGTATTTAATAAATTATATTATTATAATTAATATTACCTGTTTTTAGTTTTTTAAACTTTTTTTAATGTGGCTGCTCAAAAATTAGAAATCGCTTGTGCATATCATATGATATTTCTATTGGACATCACTATTCCATATTACACATGTTGATGATGATGTAATAATAAAAGCGATTTCTGACTCTGGTTTATATTATTTGTATAATTTTTGGTGACCTATAAACCCCACTAAATTATTATTTGAGCCAAAGCAAAAAAAGGATTTCCTGTTAACTCTTGATAGGAGAAAGATAAAACTGCCCATGAAAGATAACTCTTTTGATCTGCTCTGCTAAAGATTCCATAGAACTTTGTGTTTCCAACCTAAAAATGGACATTGGAATTAACGGTAGATTACTGAGAACCTCCTTACATCAGTTATAAGCATTCTAAACTTTTGGCTGCTTATCTAATAGCTATTTTTCTAAGTTTCTATGAGAAACTGAGGACACTATATTATTACCTTTGTCGTAACATGTCATTTTTTCTTATAAGTTGAATTTAAGTCGCCTTTTTTCCCCCAGAAGCATACATGCTTTATTGTTGTTGTTACATGGATTTAAAATTAAATCTCCTGGTTTTCAGAACCCATTAGAGAAAGATTCTTGGTTTATGGTTCATGATGCAAAAAGTACCGAGCTCCTGTGTCCAAACGGGTGTTATGCTTAGAAAAATATCCCCTGGAGGCCAACAGAGCAGCGTCTCCCCCTTCTAAGACCCAGTTACCATATTAAAGGTTGCAGATGTTCATTATCCAATTTTATTAGCTTTCTCTACAATTGGTTAAAAAAGGAAAGAAAAGAAATTACAATTCTAATTGTGACTCCGCTTAACTAGTTCAAACTGATTTAAGTATGAGCATCTGAGAAGCCTGAAAACCCAGCAGCCATTTAAAAGTCTATTTGAGCAGTAGATCACAATTCCTTAGAGAAATGGAAAGGCGCTTTATAGTCTAATGCTTCCTTTTGAACTGTATATCACTTTTTCTATTTAGAATTCATTTGAATGCAGAAATCGAGTTACGTTCCTTTCGTTGGAGACGCTCCAAATATTTTGACAGTTATTTGAATACCGTATTGACAAGCCCATTATATTTACTGGCCCTAAAACAAATAATTTCCACATATTCTAAGCTTTAAAACTCTTTAGCACAAATTATTAAAAGATTATAAAGTGTTTGTCTGTGCATTTTTAAAGGGAGGGATTTGTGACTTCTTAAAAAAGGAAAATATTTGAATAGCAGCTATAATTCTAGTATATTCACAAATCAGTCATTAAAATGCATAGAGCAGAGTTGTTGCAGCTGTATACAGATTTTATTATTCAGACTGCTAAATGGGTGAAACATATATTTTAATTTAATGTATAATGCACAACTCAGAATGAACCAGAATGATGCTTTCTCCCCTCCTTTTCCTAAGGAGAAGCCAGAGATCCTTCAACGGGCTGGTGATAATTTCTCCTGGACAACAGCCAGCCGAGATTTATTGAATATGCCGGCATCTCTTCATAAAACATTGCAAGAGCTGGCAGAACTTTATAGTCAAAAAATCAGCCCATAACATTTCTACTTTTATTCATATATTTTCACAGGGGATTTAATTGCTAAGCCCTCAGTTCTGGTTACCAATTATGGGAAAGTTCACAAAGGGGTGTCTTCCCATTTCATTATTAAGAGAACAGAAAACTTGGGTTTGTGTGTAGGGGGGCACTTAAAGTCCTCACTAAACAAAGCTACAAAAAAAACACAAAACCCTCAATATTATTCATAAAGGGGAGGAAAAGGTGAAGAGAGGGTGTTTATTCTCATTTAGTAACCATAGTAAGTCAGAGAAGGTATGTTTGAAAGCAAAATAAATCATATGACATGACTGTATTCACAAGGTGCTGGAATCTCTCCATTTAATTTAATTTATTTTATTTTTATGATTATTATTTTTTCTTATTGGAGTACAGTCAGTTACAATGCATCAATTTCTGGTGTACAGCACAATGTCCCAGTCATGCGTACACAGGAATTCCTCTATTTTAAATAGGCCAGACTCTTGCCTGGAGGGCTCTACCTGTAGAGCACTGTTGTCTAGTTAATGGTCAAACTTTCTCTCTAGCCATCTGGAATGCCATCATGGGCCTCCCTGCAAAATAAAGGCCCTCCCCTTACATTTTCAGAACAAACAAAATCCCATTTATAGTTTCTCATACCTCTACAAATACTTGCAGTCATTTCATTTCTTCGCTGAAATGTAAGGTTCTCTCAGGTGCAATTTATTCCTTTCTTAAGGTCTCCAATAAGCTCTCCTTGGAGTTCGGAACTCTATTTCCACAGTACAAATCTCACTGGTAGTGCTTAACTACTTTATTGTGATAATCAGAGACTCTGAAAATAATTTTCTTGTGTCTTTCCCTGTCTAGAGACCTACACTAGTGCTTCGTCTCTGAGAAAGGACAGTGCTAAACTTCAAGTCAGTTATGTTGGCTTTTGGATTAGTCAATTCATAACCATGTCAAGAGGGGATTATATCTTTTAGCATTATGGGTAATTTCACCATTGAGAGGAACAAATTAGGGCTGAGAGTTTAACGGTCTTAGGAGACTCTGAACTTGACTTATTGAATTACTGAAGCAAACCGTGACACACAATAGCCTTCAAATCTGTGAGTGCCACAGATTCTCTGTGCTCTGTGGCATACACCTGCCACAGTCTAAAGGCCTTTTTTTTTTTTTTTTTTAACTTCAAGATGTCCAGACTGAAAACAAAGCGCTATGGAATCTCTTCTAATTTTTGATCATTTGTAAGAAATCAGTGATATGGCCTCAACTTTCCATATCTAGACTGTTTCTGAAACATCCTCAGTATTTATTCATGTTTTATCCACTACTTTCTAAAAGGAGTTTGAGGGATCCTTATAATAAGGGAGATAAATAAATCTCGTAACTTTAATAAAACAGAAATGGAATTCAGGACCATGGAGTGGTAGAACGTGTGAATATGCTACCTCCTGGAGCACGTGTAACTGAAACTGGACTTAACACATGACTTGACACTTCTTGCTGACAGTACAAAAGAACACAAGCCATGCTCCACAGTTTCTTTCCCTCGTTTCTAAAACATAGTGATCCTTGTTATCCACATCTGTATGACTTTGTGGCCCCAGTGCCTTATATGTTCAAAATTCATCACATCAATGTATCAAAATAAGAAAAACAATGGAGGTCAGTAAGATTACTCTAACATCTTAATTCATCTTCCTTTACTTGTTAGAGAAAAATCTGATCTTAATCTCTTCCAAAGACCATGCCTGACATCTGTGCTATTGGTTTTATTATGCTTCTCCTGGAATCTTCTTGATCAATTAGCTACTTTCTCTTGCATCCTAACTCACTCTCATCCCTTTCCTTTTGTTTATAAGTGTTATAAGTGTCTCCTATAAGAAAAAGCTTTCTTCAATTCAGCCTCATTTTCAAGCCTACTATACTCATCTCTGCCTTTTTGATGATCATATTTCTTAAATGAATACAGTATTCTCACATTCTTACGTCCCTAATTCTCTGGACTATTGTCAGAAATCCCTGACATTTATCTAGAAAACTTTCTCATGACTCCCTGTTTGCCAAATTCAAAAGCACCTCCTCTCTTCCCTTTCCTTCAGTCCACCTCGAATTTATCCCTAAAATAGCTTAACTCCTGCTCCCAATCTCTCCTCTTGCTGATGCACTGTATTTCTATCAGAGTTAACTTTCTAAACAAATGCTGGATTATATCACTCGGAAAACGCAAGACCATTCTCAGCTAAATTTTACCTCATGTCCATATACTCCCTACATGCACACACACACTCACCTCTAAGACACACACCCACATGGAGCTTTAGCTATTCAGAGCTCATGCCATGATGACACTGCTCTACTGAGAATCCCCTTCCTCCTACTCTACTGAGAATCCCAATCCCCTACTTGTCCACTTGGCAAACTCCTGCTCTTTAGTTCTCTCTGTTCCATGCTGAAAAATTCATCCTGTGTGTTGCCAACATACTTAATTAGGTTACATGACAGTTATTTGTGTATATATCTCTCCCCTCTAAAATGTAAACTCATCACAGGAAGAGAATTTGTCTTATTCCCCTTTGAATCTGATAATTTACTCTGTAATAAAAACTTAACAAATTATCATGTTAGTCTAATGTATACTATTCTGCTATTGATCCCAGATATGTGTGTACAGACAGTAAAATACAGATGACTTAGGTGGCTTTGGTCACATTCCATTCCTCTGGTGTCGTCAACTGTCCTTGGCTGCTCAGAACTCACCATGGGCATGTTTTCACTATCTACAGCCTAACATTGAAACATGGACCAGAAGTGCCAGTCACAGTATTTTAACATATCACTATCAACACTGACTGTTTGACATGTGCAGTGCCCTGTGCTAAGCAGTCTTTAACCATCATCTCCTTTTCTCCTCAAAACAACCCAGTGAGAGGGAGTGACATTTGCAAGATGGTGGAATAGGAAGCCCTAAGACTTTCCTCTTCTCAGTGAACACACTGAATGAACAGTTCAGTGACAGATTCCATTTTTAAGAAATCCAGAAATGAGTTAAGAGGCTGCCACACACTGAATGAGCAGGAAGCCAGTCACACTGAAGCTGGTACAGAAATGTGATACCTTCTTGCCAAATCCTTTCCTGCAGCATAGCATCGTATGATTGGGACAAAAAATTTCAGGTCCGAGTTTCCCCCAGGGGAGGAAAAAATAATAGAAAAAAAATCAACAAAACTAAGAGTTGGATATTTGAAAAAATAAACTAAATTCATATTCCTTTAGCTGGACTAAGTAAGAAGAAGAGACAGAAGATCTAAATAAATAAAATCAGAAACGAAAGAGCAGAGACATTGCAACTGAAGCCACAGAAATTTGGGGGAGTGGTTCATAGGAGATTACTTTAAAAAATTATACTCCAACAAACTAGATAACTTAAAAGAAATTAATAAACTCCTAGAAACATACAATCCACCAAGACTTATGAAATAACAGAAAAACTGAGCAGATGGATTACCAGTAAGGAGATTAAATTAATCATCAAAAACCTCACAACAAAGAAAAGCCCAGCACCAAATGGCTTGCCTGGTGAATTCTACCAAATATTTAAAGAATTAACCCTAATCATTCTCAAATTCTTCCAAAAACTTGAAGAGGAAGGTAACTTCGAAACTCACACTTTGAGGTCAGCATTACCCCGATACCAAAGCAGACAAAGACACCTCCCAAAAGATAACTACAGGCCAGTATCCTTGATGAATATAGAGGCAAAGATCCTCAACAAAATACTAGAAAACTGAATTCAATAGCACATTAAAAGAATCACATACCACGATCAAGTGGGATTTATTCCCTGGAATGAAAGATAGTTCAATATTCGCCAACTCATTAATGTGATACACCACATTAGCAAAATGGTCAAAAATCACATTTAATTCCAGTAATCGCAGAAAAAGCATTTTATAGATCCAGCATCTTTCCATGATAAAAACTCTATGAAGTATAGAATGAATGTGCTTCAACATAATAAAGGTCACATATGATAAGCCCAAATGTCCAAAGAAGACTTATAAATGTCTACAGGTACATGAAAAGGTGCTCAACATCATTAATTAAAAAATTCAAGTCTAAACTACAATGAGATATCATCTCACACCTGTTATAATGACTATCATAAAAAAGACCAGAGATGACAAATTCTGGTGAGGATGTGGAGAAAAGCGAACCCTTGTGCACCACTGATGGGGATGCAAAATGGTGCAGCCATGATGGAAAACAGTATGGAGGTTCCTCAAAAAATTTAAGATAGGTTTACTATATGATCCAGCAATTCCACTTCTGGCTATATGTTCAAAATAATTGAAATCAGGATCTTAAAGAGATATTAGCACCCTAATGTTCACTGCATTCCTATGCATAATAGCCAAGATGTGGGAACAACCCAATTGTCCACCAAAGGAGGAATGTATAAAGAAAATGTGATTCATACATACAATGGAATATTTTTCAACCTTAAAAAAGGAAATCCTGCAAATAAGCAACAATGTAGATGAACTCTGAATACATTAGGCTAAGTGAAACAGCCAATCACAGCAGGACAAATACTGCGTGATTCCACTTATATAAAAGTATCTAAAATAGTCAGACTCATAGAATCAGCAAAGAAGGTAGATGCTAAGATGGGACAGGGAAAATGGGGCGTTACTTAATAAATGGGCATAAAGTTTCAATCAGGCAGGATGAATAAGTTCTGGAGATCTGCTGTACAACATGGTGGCTAGAATTAAACATACTGTATTTGTGCACTTAAAATTTTGTTAAGAGGGTAGATCTCATATTAAGTTTTCTTATCACCATTAAAAAAAAACAAACTATATGAGGCAGGCATTCGTATCGTCATTTTCTTATCAGAAACCCAAGGCCTAGAGAGATTAAATACTTTGCCTAAAATTCCATAGCCATGAAGTGAAAGTGTCCATTAAGTGGCAGCATGAATTGTGTGCATTTACCTACTTGGCTGAAAAGGAAATGGTAATATCAGAAGACTGGCTTTTTTTTTTTTTCCCTACTGTTGTCTGTCTATTAATTTTTTTGTTTTGTTTTTAACATGAGCAAGGTCAAGGTGTTTTGGGGAGACAATGCCTACTTCTGTTCCCTGACATAAAGGTGTGAACTTCCACTCACACCAAGGAAGGGAAGAAAGCAGTGCCTATGGAGAGGAAGAAATCTGAAAGCATCTCCAATCTCTATATACAGTAAGTCAAGTTTCTCCAACTCAGCTTATAAATCAAAGCCCTGAGACTAGATTTCATTTTTAAGTTTGTCTGTTTCTGACTCTGCTAATAAGTTTAGTCTGTATCTTTTGTACAGTACCTAGTTTGGTGTCATGCTTCATTAATGTTTTGTTCTAATTAATAATAAAGTAGATAAATCAGAATCCTGAGATGTAAGCTCTCTATCCCATTGTCTCTCCCCCTCAGCCTGATTGAAGCCATGCTCGTTATCTTTCTGCAATTAGTTCCTTATTCCTCAGGCTCATTTCCGTTATCCCAAGGGATGAACCTCCTAGGAGGAGGGCTTCATCAAGATGATTAGGTCACCCTGCATTCACCAATTGAACAATAGTTAGCTACTGATTTCTACTGAGAAATGTAAATGACTAGCAGATCCTTTACAGAGAGAGCTGTTGTTCTAATAGGTTACCATTTTATAGTTCTATTTCCAGAGAACTACTTGGCATTTTCTTAAGGTCAGACGGGATGCCATAGTGCTAACTATTTAAAGAGGATAAATCTGTACCTTATCACCATTAAAGAGCGCCTTCAGGACCATTGCTAAAGCTCTTCATATAGATTCAAATATTAAACTTGTTCATATATGAATAATGCAGTTACAAAGAAAAATACACCATAATCTCCTCACTGTTTGCATTTCTTTGAAGCATCACTAGAGCTTCCTCTCTCTTTATGTTTCTCTCTCTCTCACTCTGTATCTCTCTCTCTTTATATGTAGATAGAGATAACCTGTAACTCTTGGGATAACATATATACATATGCATATGTGTATATGAACTGTCTTTCAAGATGGACAAACATTCTAGAATCTCAGGACCAAAAGTGTCTAATCAATCTCTAGTGAAAATTACTTCTGAACAAATCATATCAACATAGGTTGACTTTAATAATAAATGGCTATAATTAGCATGGCTTCATATATTGCCACTCCCCCTCCATAGATATTCCTAGTTTTGATAACACTGAAAATAGTTTTGGGTGTATGTGAAGATCCAAGCAGACGGCACAAAACAGAAAATAAACGTGGTATGCATAATACTGGCAGGAGGGGAGGGCATTTAGCGTGATAACATGGACAGTTGTTTTTATTAGGTGATATATTTATTTCATGCATTATAAAATACACAAGGCACATACAATTCATGATTTTAATATATATATATGCTCAATATAAAGCTAAATAAAAATTGAATTGAACTTAAGTAAATATTGTAGGTATAGAGCAAATTGTGAAGGCTGCACAAAAATATTAGGGGTGGACACAGGGGCAGAAAATGTTACATCCAAGAAGAGAAAGCACCACTAACAGTTAAAATGTATACGATACTTGCTATGTGCTAAGTGTTATTTTGAGGGCTTTATGTTCATTAATGTATTTAGTGCCTACAACAACTCTAAAAATAGAACAGTTATTGTCTTCATTTTCTAGATGAGGAAACAGAGGTGCACTGAATTTAAATCACTGGCCCAAGGTCATAACTGAAATACGTTCCAGATTCTTTATTCTTAACTTTTGATTATACTCTTTTCAGTTTTTAGTAATAGTCAAAGCACTAGGGAGGGACAGTTTTTTAAAAATGCAACATTTAATGCCTAATCATAAAAAAAGAAGACAGACAGTAAGACATCGGAGGAGACACTGCTGGGTTGCCATGCTCTATCGATTCTTCTCCTAAGCTGGGCTCATTCCTTATTTGATCAAAAAACTGAACAGGCGGAACTATCCCCTAAGAGTCTTTCAGTTATTTTGTAATTTTCAGAGTCATACAGAAATACATTAGGGAAAACTGCCTGTTGTGGACAAATATCTTTTGTTCTCAGAACCAAAAGGTGTCCTATCAACCTATAGAGAAAGTTATTTCTAAAATGACAGACAATATATGAACATCACTGTACCAAATAAATAAATGACTATCATTATTATCACTTCCGTTCACCGTGCACTTGCCACAGGCTAGACACTGGCTAAATCCTCTATGCACATTGTCATATTTACTTCTCAGAATAAGCAAAGTGGTTATAATATCTCCATTCTAAAGAGGGTCTGGAAGATGAAGGGAAGATAAGTACCTTATCCAAGTTTCCTTGAATGAGAAGTAGGTGGACTCAGAATGTGAATTTGAGGCTACCCAACTGAAGCATATGCTGTTTTGCCTACCTGTAAATGATGTCAGAGCATTTTCTTAGCAATGTCCTAAAAATTAATTCTATCTGCAAATTCAACAATAACTTTGCTGTTGTTCCTTCAGAAACAAGTGCTGCTTATCAATAGTCCAACCAGGAAAAAAGAAAAATCTGTAGCCATGCAGATGCATAAGTATTTCCTTGCAAAGAATGTGGTTTTGTAGATCCCATAAATTAATTCTAGCTGCCTAGCTTACTGAACTCAAAATTTTCTTGTTTATGCTTTTTAAAATACGACTTTTATTATTTTATTAACTCGATCCAGCAAGCACCAAAGTTATCTAATAGTTCCTGATAGCAAGGAACCAACAACCATCTTGTTGGTTGTAAGTAACAAGTACATGGAACAAGTAACATAATTCAAGACTATAGACTACAGTATAAACTGTGTGGAATAGGTAGATAATGAAGTCACTTTCTATATATCCTTCAATTTTCAGAGTCCGTTAAAAATAGATTAGGGAAAACTGCCCTTTGTGAACAAATATTCTTTGTTCTTAGGACCAAAGATGTCTATAATAACTTGTAGAGAAAATTATTTCCAAATTGACAGATGAGAACACTTAAAGGGTAAAGATAAATTCTTACTCATCTTCATATTGTATTTGACAATGGTGGCTAAATGTTAACTTTCACTGAGTACATCTCATAGCACTTTACATGGCTAATTCTTTAAATCTGCACAACCACCCATTGGGTACGCACTGTGATCACTGCATTTTTCAGATGAAAAAAAAAAAGTACATCACTTGCTCAAGATATAGACTTAGTAAGGGGCAGAGCTGGGATGTGAGCCTAGGCAGACTGACTTTAAGAAAAAGCAGGTGCTCAGTAACTGTTCATCAAAGTGATCTGAGCAAAATCTGTTTCAAGATGGCATTTACAGAGAAGGTCAGTATCTCACATTGAAGAAACAATTACCAGGGACATTAACCAAGGTTAGGTAGCCCTCTCCTTCATCCCCAGCTAAGCAAGGTCACAGGGTGTTGACACAAATATGGCCACAGGTGGGTACTAGGTTGGTCTACACGTGGGCAGTCTTGACATCGCAAGTCATCCTTTGCTGTCACTCACAATGCCTTGAAGGTAAGAACAAGTATACCAAAGTTATGGCCTTACTTGACCATAACAACACATGACAAGGGAGAGGAAGGGGAGAAAAAGGAAAGTGCCACTTATTATTGAGCAGCTATGTGCATTGTGTTCTGAGCAAGGAACCTCAGATGCCTTACTTCACCAATCCTGCCACAACCCTTCAAATTTTCAAAACTAAGACTCAGCGATGTTGAGATTACCCAAGTCCACATAAGTATCAAAATTGGAATCTAAGCCTGTCGGAATCCAAACCTTTATTATTCCCACTACAAAGAGAGAAACCATGCTTATTCAATTTCTCAAGATACGTCATGCAATTCTGTGTTGAAAACAGCCACAAATACTAAATAACAAGTATGAACGAGATATGAGACTTGCTCGCAAACATCAAAAACCACCTCAATTTTAATTCTCCTGAGAATAACACCTAAATTCTGAGAACATCTGTCTGTGATATTAAGCATCGGAGCAGTTTTTCAGTGTGGTATCCTATCAAGTGTAAGGATGGCTGCTTGTTGATTTATTTAAAAAAGAAACCATTCTCATTCTTTTGAAGTCCAGATATGCTTGCCAAATTCAGAGGCACAATATAGACCATAGTGTATGTGAAAGCTCTTTGTGCTATGATTCACATTGGTCAAAACATGCACTGTGGACTATCCCAAAGAGGAAGAAAGAATGGTCCTTGCTCCAGAGATGCTGGTTTCTTGTTGTGAAATTAAGAACTACAGACCAACTACAAAAATGCATACTGATTTGCAAAAAGAATGATTCAGACAATGTACACACTATTTTTTTAATGAGAAGAGACCAATGTTAGCCAGTGGGCAAAAATTTTCAGAGAAGGGAGCATTTCAGTTTGGAAGGAAAATAGTGCAGTGTTGCCACCATGAGCTTGGATATAATAATAATAGTAATAGCAGCAACAACAATAATAATGACAAATAAACAACCTGGGTTCAGATCCTGGTTGGCCTCCATAGCATACATCTGTGATTATTGGCCCCCTTGGGTCAACTCTCCATTTATCTGATAACAGCTTCTGCATTTGCTTAGGAAATCAGCCCATCATTTTTCTAAGTCCTGTGTTTAGAGGGAGGGACTTACCTGAACCCAGATCCAGTGATCCTAGCCTAACCCTCTCAGCATCCTGTGAACATCAAAGATGGCTATGTGACTATAATTGGCCCCATCAGAACCAGCCCCAGGATTTTGTGGAAACTGCTAGAAATGGAGGATTTCACTTTCAAGAAATACCAGGGATGCTGTCCTCGTCTGTCTCTGGCCACCATCATTCTACCACAGGTGGGAAAGTCTGCCTGAAAAATGGAGCCAATAAACATGGAAGCGGTGCAAGGCAAAAGAGAGACACAAAGTCCTAATGAACGTCATTTGGGTTCCTTGAATCAAGCCATGTCTAAACCCAGCGGTGACTCCCGAGTTTTTGATTATATAAGTCAATAAATCACCTCCATATTTTTTCTTACTTAAGTTTAAGATTGGTTTCTATCCCTTGCAACTAAATAAGCTGTCTAATACAGCTAATTACCACTGGCATGTCCTTAGACAAGGCATCCACATTCTAAGATTTTTGTGAAGGATTTTTTAATAAAATAATATATATAAAATATCCAGCATGTAAAATATTGAGCACAATATATTACTTGCTGATGGGGAAAGTATTTGCTGAAGAATAGTAAGCTGCATTGATTGTTCAGAAACCCTTACATGGATTCCAGACAGAAGCGCAACAGAGGAGGGGCCGGTGAGTGTGATAACCTTGCTCTCCAGCAGCTCTCTTTGCAGGCCTGGAGAAACGAACTTGAGTCTGGAGTGACAAGGCCAAGAACAGGGAGGAGAAACAGGTTAGGTCATGTCTATTCATGTCAATCACCTTCACATCTCAAGGTGTAGTTTTCAAACAAAAAGCCTTAGACATACAAAGGAAAACAAAATAGGTTGCCTGGGCCACAGCGAGTCTTTCAGGAAAACCTGCTCTGGCACAATCAGGCTAAACACAACTGCATCGTACAAAACTATTGTAGGACATGCCAATAACACCAATGGAAGTAACTTGGGGCTTTCTGTTGTGGGCTGTTCCCTTTATTCCACACCTCTCTGTTGCAGAGAGAAATTAATAATGACACAACTGATTCTAATTATTTCCTTCTGGTGCATAATTTGATAACCAGAAATTTAAATAATGTGCCTATATTAAAATATTATATTTAAAGGTATTTTTGAAGTTCTCCAGAATTTAAATCACATTCTTGAGGGTTTATTTTTAGTAAGTAAGGTCAATTCCGTCACAGAATCAGTATAGGGGGACTAGAATAAAAGAAAGAAAATTTGCATACATGGTTTTGAACTAAGGTATGTATCTGAAGACTGTGCATTTGAAGCATGTGTATTTGAAGGAAAATTCAAAATTATTATAATCTGGCTATGAATAGTACTTTGTTTTGTGATTTCTTGAATAAAAGTAGGTATGGTTTCCCTTTTTATACGTATATAATTCAACTAGGAAAATTTAAATTTAAAATTTGTATTTGTAATGCCAACAAAAATGTTTCAGGGATTTCAAACTCCAGACATTAGTTAAATCCCATATAATAATTCTTGTCACTTATATATATACTTCTGTAAACTCACTTACAGAAGCATAGCAAGACATTCAAGTGGAAACATCACAAGGTACATTTTTAGGTTTAGCCGTAATACTTTAAAAAAGAAATATGAGTACAAGCAAAATGATACAGAGACAGCAGGGATATAGTTACCCCTGCTAAATTAACTTGACATCTTGTGAGAATGAGACTCAAATTGATTATGCTTTAGTTAACTTTAGTTCAAGTGTTTTATAAAAATGATTCTATTAAAGAACTAGGTTGTTTTAAAGGAAGGTCTTGAATTAAGCAAACTAGAATGTCAAATATTCAGACCTTTAAAATACACACACACAGAGATATGCATTATTTCCTGAGTAGCCATCTACAGAGAAAACAGATTCTTTCCATTTTTAAAACCACTTAATTGAGATATGATTGACATACAAAAAGCAGTACGTATTTAATGTACACAATTTGATGACTTTGGAGATAAGTATATACGCAACTCAGATTCTTTTCAATCATACTTTGAACTTCCTCTTTAATCATACATTAGATTTATTTAGTCTAACTCCCAAATGAGGTTCAAGCTTCAAAATTAACTCCAAGTATGACTTTTTTTTTTAACTCACTGAGTAAATGTAATAATTTCTAAGTGTCACTCTCCAGTAGGAATTTAATACAAGCCACACATGCAATGTAAAAATTTTACAAACTAGATATTTTTAACGTCAAAAGAAACAGCTGA
This sequence comes from Camelus dromedarius, assembly GCF_036321535.1. Taxonomy (NCBI): domain Eukaryota; kingdom Metazoa; phylum Chordata; class Mammalia; order Artiodactyla; family Camelidae; genus Camelus; species Camelus dromedarius. The sequence continues at coordinate 13,621,372 of NC_087462.1, read as the reverse complement.
AATTAATTTAAATACTGTATTTTGCATAGCTCAAATATTCAACATTTTATAGTTTCAACATACAATCAATATCAAAATTTACTAGTGAGATGTTTTACTTTTTGGGGTACTGTCTGAAATCCAGCATGTATTGTACCCTGAAAGTACGTCTCAATTCAAACCAGCCACACTGCTCTAGTGGCTTCTTACTCAACACAGCAATTCTAAAGTCACCAGTGGCTCTTTGTCTGACAATCTCCTTCTTTGACAATTAACACGCCATAGCAAATGTAACATATCCAGTCTTCCCGCCCAAACCCTTTTCAGCTATGCTCATCATGGAGAGACATTCAGAGAAATCAAAACCTCCAAATTCCAGAATATAATTTGAGAACTATTTGGAGAAATGAAAAGGCCTAAAAACTGTGGTTAATGGAGAGAAAATTAAACCAGGGACTAAATGCATATCAAATCATCTACCCAGTCCAGTGGCTTGACACGTCAGAAAATTAAATGCCTTTGCATTCTCACTAAGACACTAGACATACAAAATTATTGAAAGGAAGTACACTCATTGAATGCTACCAGGCCAAGAAATACAGGCTATAACTAACTTTAGTAATATAACATTTGAGTTTAAATTATAAGAGCAGTCATTTTGGGTAACACTTGATATGAAATAGTTCTAAGGTTTTCTAACACATCAGTCAAATATGGACCTGGAGAACATCATTCTAAGTGAAGTAAGTCAGAAAAAGATAGAAAAATAGCATATGGTATCACTTATAAGTGGCATCTTAAAAAAAAACAAACTAACAAATGAACTTATTTATAAAACAGAAACAAACTCACAGACACAGAAAACAAACCTATGGTTACCGGAGGGAAAGAGGGTGGAAAGGGGTAAGTTGGAAGTTCGAGATTTGCAGATACTAATAGATGCAAAATAGATAAACAACAATTTATACTGTACAGCACAGGAAACTGTATTCAGTATCTTGTAATAACTTACGGTAAAAAAAAAGAACATGAAAAACAAATATATATATGTTCCTATATGACGGAAGCATTGTGCTGTGCATCAGAAATTGACGCATTGTAAACTGACTATGTTTTTAAAAAGAACCTCATCATAACCCTCCCCCCGAATATACATTTGGACTACAAACAAAGGTAAGAAAATGCTGACATACACAGACATCCCCCCATCTTCAAGCTGGAGAAGGTGGCCAAGGAGTTTTCACAAGGGCTTTCCTATCTTGGGTTGGCAATAATGACACTGTGTGTTCTGTCAAATTGCCACAAAAATGACCCATAGTGCTCTGTCAAATTGCTTGTAGTCCCATGGGGAAAATCACACAACCTATTACTTGACATCATACTGACCCCTCCAATAAACTTAAATTATTCTTTCTCTAAAATATTTCTTTGTAGATAGTCCTAGTTAATATAATCTTTATCTGTTTAAATTTCCATTTTTTTCTCAGTGCTCTTTGACCATACTTTATTCCAGTTGTACATATAATCTCTTGTACCCCTCAGTCTACCTGAGATGCACCAAAGCTCACTAGGTGCAGGCACTATGGTATAGTGAAAGCCCACAGGCTGTGGACTAAAGCCCGTTCTAACTCAGATTAATAGCTCACTATTAATGCCCCTGCCATTAACAGTGAGTGCTTTGAGCAAGGCACTTAATCTCTCTAAATTGCTTCTTACCTTTAAAATGGAGATGAGATCTAATGACTTCTGAATAACGAACAACAACAAAAGACACAAATGCTAATGCTGTTTTTAGTATTGTTATTATCAATATTAACCTAAAAATCTCATTCCTAAAAGACCTCAAAGTCCTTTTAAAAAATTACTAAGTTTAAAATATCTCAGTATTATATCTTTGTCTCATGGATATATAGATATCAATATACCTGTATTTCTAATGAGATGGATAGAGAGACACTGTGTGTGTGTGTGTGTGTGTGTGTGTGTGTGTGTCACTCTGTCTCTGGGTAACATCAAATTTGGTCAATAATTTATATATAGCACTCTGACACTAACCCCTCCTACTGTATTCTAGGACAGTGATTCTTACGAATTATTCTCTCAGAAGTTAATAGTGTTTTAAAGTTCTATTTCAAAAGACTTAGGAAATAAGTTTTACATGGATTTTTAAAATTTTTTTGTGAATTTTTTAGAATATTTAATATGATTAAGAATTTATCAATCTCCAAAAAAAGCGATATATTATCAGCATTTCCTAAATTTACATTATCACAGAATTTTTTTTCTCAAAGTGTTCTGCAAGACTGCTGTTCCACAGATCCTACTTTGAGAAATGGTACTCGCATGTAATACATCTTTTTTTTTTTTTTCCAACTGAATCATAAAACTGATTCAGCATCTTAGGTTGCATACATTTTACAGTTCTTGCCTTTCTACTTGCCTTGCAAATCAAAGGAACAAATCCTTTTCTCGCTTCAAGTCTTCTCAAAACATTTAATGCCAGGTTTCAAAATACTGTTAATCCACAGTCTCTTACTTTCTACTGTGTAAACAGAATTCCAGGTTAAGACATAGTAATTAGAGGCACAGAAGGAAGAAAGCCACGTTTTCACCCTAAAACATTTTCAGAGCTTCAAGATTAAATAAAACTGAATGTCTCAGGTTTGAATTAAGAGACAAAGTTGTTAATAAAAAAAAAAAATTAAATGCAGAATTTTTAAACAAAACCCATCATGTGTAGCTGAATACCCATTTATAATGAGGTCTTATATAAAATATCATTGTTGAATAAATATTAAGATGTTATTAAGATTCCTTACTAAATTGCTCAAAATCACAATTTTAAAAGGCACAAGTAAACTGAATATATGCAGATGTACTGACCTGAAATCAAGTTACTTGCAAAAGCATTTCTCAAATCCATTTAAGATGCCAAACATTTGGAGGGTATTTAATTGACTTTTTCTCTTGAAAGATACCCAAGTGGAATGTAAACACATATAGCCAAGCATACATGCCGGGATGGTAGCCTCACTCTCTTAGTCTCTTAGCCTTTCTATAAATATCAAGAACTTTCTATCTGAGTCATACTAGATCGATCATTATGGGATGAACTAACTCCTGTTCGTGTCCATCTTGGGAACTACGATAAACACCAGGATTTTCCAAGCATGTCTTTCTTTTTGTTCTTTTTACAAAAAAAAAAAAAATTACAATTTAAGAATCCTCAGGACACAAATTATAGATGAAATTAAAACCAACAGAAGAGAAAGACATAAATGATTTGAGGCAACTTTCCTCTCACCTAACTATACACTTGAAACAAGAAACTATCTATTTTGTTCCAGCATAATACCGTCACTTGTAATTTTCCATGATTTCAATAAATTTAGGATATCAGCTACTTCCTATTCTTTACTGTCTACTTCTGTTATCTGCATCCATTCAACATGAGGAAGACAGACAGACAGGTGGACAGATACAGAAATACAGGCCTCAAAAATGAATCCATTTTTCTATTAATTTTCATTAATTATATTATTTAGAATAGAAACCTGTATGGGGTAAGGGCAGCAAGATAATAATCTGTAATTATGTAACAACTTTCTCAGAAGACTTCAACACATTTGTAATCTTTGCAATTTGCGGGTCCAGTTTTCAGATGGCAAATTGAGGTAAAATATGTATATAATGTCAAACTGTTCGAGATGCCAAAACTTTCATGAGCGATCTGTCCATCAAATGCCTGCCAATCAAGTGAATTTATTGATTTATTATTCACTTATTTTAAATCACTGGTTGTTTAAAAATATTTTATTTTCATATTCTATTTATTTGACATGAATTGGCCTATATTTAATATTGTAAAGAGCACACAACATTCATTAGAAACCAACCTTCTGTCCTAAAAGATACTTCAAGCCAGTCTATTACATAGGAATATTTTGTGGATGGTTGAAGTTCATTTGTAATTGCTTCAAAAGGTTATTTCTCTAAAAGTAACCTTATTTCCATGAATCAGCATGGGTTTTGCTATCATGACTTAGTTTAAAATATATATATATATATTTTATATATGTGTGTATATATATATATTTTTATATATGTGTGTATATATATATATATACATATATAAAATCTATTTTGAAAAAATATAGTTTTTGGCCTATGTGATCCTGAGTAAGTAACATTAACTCCTCTGTTTATTTTACTTATTTTTAAAATGGAGTAATTTTACTTATTTTAAAATTGGAATAACAGTCATTTTATGGGACTCTATGGGAATTCAATAAAATAATATTCAGAAAATGCCTTTCACAGTTCCTAACACATCATAGGGACTTACCAAATGGTGACTCTTTGGAATGATAGAATATACTTTCATTTACATAAGAGCCAGATGTGCACAAATACCTAAAAGAACTATTTCTGACACAGTAAAAATAATTTTGCATTTAAAAGAGTAAAATCTGTGGACATATTTGGTTTTTGCATCTGCTTTTAGACCATTTGGAATAAGCCTGAGAAATCTTGTCAGTCGTTCCCAAGCATGTCTGCTTGTTCCACCAGAAGGAAATCTCTCAACGTTTTGAAGTTACTTCATTTTTACTCGAAACGTTTGTGAAAAAAAAGAACTTCACATATAGGAGGAGGGAGTAAACAAAGACAAATCATAGAAACTTAATCTGCCAGAGATGCAATGAAAAGAGAAAAACTGTGTGGGAGGGGTAGAAGAAACTTGCAAATATTTCAATCAAATTAACATCAAGCGTAAGTTAGACAAGACTGGGAAGATAATTACTGCCTAGAAAAGCAATTAAATTAACATTTTGCCTTAAAAAAAAAAACCAGCATTTGCTACTGTTAGAAAGAAATAGTGGAGGTATTAATTCTGATTATACAATATTTTAGTATTTACTTTTTATGAAATACCTATAAACATGAAAATATGAAATGTTTGGTGTGAAGGTAGAGCTAGGCATAACCAAATACTCTGGAATCAGTCTATCCTCACACAGACATTCCATTTTGCTAGACCTGATCATATATTACAATTTTACCTGCCCATAATAAAATGGTCCTTTTGAAGTAAGTATTATCTTCCAACAGTTCCTTCTGCTTTATTGGAAAAGCAGAATCTGTGAATCCTTCCTTGATACATTTAGGCTGTTCATCTCCACTGATTATTCATTTTATTTGAGTCCTTCTTCAAGTGTGTGTCAAGGACTTTTATTTTTGTCACAGAAATCATTAATTTGCATTTGAAAGGTGGGAAGTTGGGAATAAAGTCTTCAACTAATTATAATCAGTGGCTCCATCTCTATGCAGAAGCCCGTGCATAGTCACAAAGGCTCTAAAAGGAGTAATGTGCCTGTTTTATTTCTCTTTATGCCTTCATCGAGGTCATGGAGATTTTTATTAGTCTTCACATTTCATTTCTCATCATTTCCTGTTTTTGTTTTATATGTGAAACATATGCCTGCCCTTTCAATAGTCAGGATTTCTAATGCTCTCTTATAATTAATTGTTCTGTTTTTCTTTCCCCTTTAACTTTCTTGGTCGTTTTGCTTTCCTTATTGTGAAAAAAAATACAGGATAAAAGATGGATCTAATGACGATGATAAGTGAGTATATTTTATAGTTTATACTTCAGCAGAAAGTAAGATACATTCACTGAATATCTCTACAGAAATAACAGACATTGTATAAGTAGCTAATTAGTTCTTGAAATCACAATTAGCTTTTATATCTATTACACCTTTGAAAGAAAACTGTATTTCATTTACAGTATTGCTAAAAGATAAAACAAACATAGGAACTCTGGAGCACCAAAATAAAATTTCAAAGGCAAGCCATCTATAAATATGAAAAAAGAAAACTGAAAAACAGTATGAAGAGAAAATAATTGCAACAATAAACAGAATTCCAAAACAGCTCCAGGGGAAGGAGGGTTGAGTAATGAAAATTTAATATAAAATAAATGTGGCTGCAACAAAATAGGTTCAAATTTCAAAGGTCAAAAGACAGGGGAAAATCAATCTCATGACAAAAACCCAAAATAAACTAATATAAAGTAAGGTTTGGTGAAGCAATTCAGACAAAATAAAATACCTTAAAAAATTATATTCAGTCAAATTAAATCAAACCCTCTTGAACTCAACCCAGACTTCTATTTTTAATTTTAAGAATGAATATAGACCATTCTGGATCACAGAAAAATTTAATTTTTTGGTATTCTTACAGAGCAAAGAGTAGGTGCAATATGATCTTTTAATTAAATTACAAAGATGAAAACACAACAAAATTCAAGTAAGTTTCTGAGTGTAAAAATAGGTAATAGTTTTAGGATTGATTTCCTATAGTAAATCATCCATCAATATATATTACATTTTCATCAGAAATATACCAAAAGAGACTTTGGATCTGATATTTGACAATGCTGATAAAATATCATTTATAGCCATCATATCTGCTCTAGGAATATGCTAATAGCATCTGACCAACATTTTCAGTGCCTCTAACTCAGTGAATATTCAATTATTGTAAAATAAAGTCGATTCTAAACCTGTATGATTTCAACAAAATTTTCAAAAGTTCCTTTCAATCTTCTGGCTCCCTAAAGAGTCCCACTAAAAACATCCACAAGAAAAACAGCAACCACAGGAGAAAACAAATATTCAGATACTGACTCGTTTCTTATCTTTGGGATTAGGTTGGCAAAGTCAGTAGCCAATGAATGCGAGAACTGCTGCACTCATAGATACTTCAACTGTTTCCCTTGGAAATGGAAATGAGACTAAATAACAGCCTGCAATAACAGTAATGAATCTTATTAACTTTTCATGATGGTGATGATGGTGATGATGATGGTGATGATGGTGATGATGATGATGATTACCCTAGGCTGAAAATAAGATTACGAGAACCAATATTGTGCAAGATGTTCTGTGAAATTATAAATGAAATATGTTCTCTTCCATATGTACAGCATTTCTTCCAGACAATGTGCAAGGTAGCAGCTATTTCTTTGGTGCAAAACAACAGAAAGAACATTCCAGTCATGCAAATTCAATTCTGGTTATTGTCTCTATGAAGCATATACTAAAAGCAGCATATATACTTTCTTTTCCCATATCTGCAATATTACGTCTTATCTAGAAGTCAGAGAAAAGTCCTCTCGCCCCCTGACAGAGAGAAAAATTAGCTTATATCTAAAAACCGATTGAGCCATCCTTCTATTTTGGCTTTTTCAAGGTAAGATTAAATGTGTTTAATTCTTACCCTAGAATTTGGGTTTACTTCAACAAATATCTAAATTCTAAATCCCCTAATATCTAATAATACTGCTCATTTCATGCCATTACATTTGTTTAAAAATGAGTCCCCTATTTTCAATAAAATTGATGTCAACCATGTGATCCTTAAATTAATAACTACAGCAGATGGTTTTAGGGCATTATCATTTCAAGCCACTGTTAACAATATGGATACAAGTTCCTATTTCAGTAGCACAGGTTATTTTCTTTCAACAGAACCTGTACTGTGCATGACTAAGCAGTCTTTAATATTATGAAACTCTGTAGAACATTATATATAGCCTACCATCCTGAGTGAAGTCCAAAAGAGAGAATGGATAAAAGAAGAAAGGAAGCCAATGTTAACAGGTTGGGTAACTAACAGAAAATGTGTCACCTAAACTTTAGCCAATATGTGACCCGTAGTTTAAAATATCTTCCTATCAAAATAAATTATTTTATGTGATTAATTGTGGCTTTCCTTATGGTCACAGAGAAATCTCCTTCCTCCATCCATTCCCAATGATTATATCCATCTTCCAAATAGGATGTGATGAAACTTGTCTGCCTTTTCACATATCAGAGGAGGGCCATCTAGTTTAAAAGGAAATGTTAGATCTTGCGTGGAGTAAATAATGGGATTCATTCATCAAAAAAAAAAAAAAGAAAAAGTCTCTAGGGTGCCATTTCTATGCCAGGCAATTCATTCTCAGTGCTCATCACTTCTTAAAGCTCAACCCTAAAAGGGCTTATAGACAGTTTTTGGACACTGCTGCCCAACAGTCAGTGTGATGTGTTGTCTTAGCAGAGGAGTGAGCCTCTAATAGGTGGTGACTTTAAAAGGGAAGAAAAGAGTGGTGCAAAAGGAGCTGGACCAGAAGTCAGTAAAAATGGATTCCAATCCTGTCTTCGTCTTGAGCTGTATGATCTCAGGCATATCATATCACTTAATCTATCTGGACCTCAGTTTCATCATCTGTTAGATGAATGGGTGGTGAAGATGACCCCTCAACTCTGAAATTACACCATACTTCCTTTTAGTGACTTCTATGCCACCATGTCTATGATTCTAATTTAAACCTTTTTCAATTAATAGTAATATGATAGATTTCCAACTAATCTACATTTCCCATTCCTTCTTATGCTCACCATTTTGTCTATAATGTCCCAGTATTTGCTTTTGAAAGCACAGTTTTCATCATGCCTATACCAGTGGTTCTTAAAATTTATGTTTTCAGAATGGGAAACCACTCATCCCTTTAAGGGGGCCACCTGTTACCTGGCTCAGGACAATAGTTAGCAGGCAGAAATGTAGATATAATTTTGCCCATTTTTAAAAGGAACCCAGAAATCTTGGATTTTATATGAAATCTACTAACTTTTAAATCTCATCAAGTAATTTTAAAAAACTGAACACCCTACGTGGATCAAATAAAACATATCTTTGAGGCAGTTACAGCCCATGGAGTAAATGAGTACTTGAGGTCTCTACTTTAAGGCTTCTCAGTGCATTTCTGTAGATGCCCAAGGACCAACTGTTCTGACTCTGCGTTCTGAGAGGCATCAGCGTAAACACAGCAGAAGACCGTAACTACCCAACTATCCTAGCAGACGGGCAGTTAGTTCAACCTACTCATTTTGTAAGTAAGAAAACTGATACCTAAAGAACTGAAATACCCTTCCCAAGGTCTGATGGCAAATTGGTAACTAAACTGAAACAAGAATTCAAGGCTCACCCTCCTCAGTAAAATTTCTGTACCTTTTAGCCTTCCTCCTTATTTTCCAATATGTCTCTGACGGACGTCAAAATGCCATGCTTTCAAACTGCAAACATAATTTTCTCATTTGTGGCATTATTTTTTCCTAGGATCACTCTGTAGATTATTCATCTTGTTCACTTATGTAAAATTTGATATGAAATATTAAATTATACATAAAATATAATTAAAATGCATATAGTTATGATATATGCACTTTGTTTCCATATATGAATTACATATATACACAATATGAGGCTTTTAACAATGTGAATTCTCCTTAAAAAAATCTTCAACTCTGTACACATAGGACCTTACCTCCATCACATTCTCTATTACGTACAACATCCTTCCTCTTCCTAAGTTCCTTGTCTGAAATACATGGTTTCTCCCCTTGGGTACTATTTAAATCACAGTGCAAGAAGGCTAATCCTGACAGCTCAGTAAAATCACTTGGATAAGTCAAAACTGATCCATTCTTTTAGATGCCTTGTCATTTTTTAACCAGTGGTTTGAATTTGATTTCTCAAGTACAGACCACTATGAAAAACGTTAAGTAAGCTGATGCTTGTCAAAAAAAAAAAAAAAAAAAATGGAGTAAAGAAAATAGCATGGCAACAAGAGACGATCTCTTTTCTTTTAAAAAGTGTTGCTGCATTCAGTATTTTTTAGCCACAGTTACTCAAACACTACAGGAAAAACTGTACACACGGTCTTTATTTATAGTGTTGCTCAATGTGAATGAAAATTAATGGATAGTAGAAATAAAATGATTATCTCTGGAAACATTCAATCTATGTGAATCATTTGTAATCACATTAAATCATATAAATGTTCTCAGACCTCCAGAATCCAGAAACTGTATCACATTTCTTTCTCCTGTTTCTCCCCTTAGTTAAGTGCTAAATCAGAAGATGAAAACAAGGAACCTACAGGCCAAATCTGATCTGTACACATTTTTGTATAAAGTATATATAATGTAATACATATATACATATTTATATATTTATTTTATATATGTAAATAATTATATTTATTTTATTTTTATGTTATTATTTTTGTTGAGGTTGTTGAAATTATTAAGTTGTCTACTTTGAAAAATCAGGATTTTGCGTACATACTAGATTCTGACTTCTCTTAAATAACTGGAAAATCTGGAAACAACTAGCCAAACCAAAGCCACCACTCCCTTTAAATGGAATGCAAAGTCCACTTCACCACAGTCAGCATGCTTATGTCTCCAACACTGAGCCCATTTAATAGCTGCCTTATACTCAAACCTCATCACTTATTTACTGCACCTATGGGACATTAGTAGGGATTTACAGTTGTGAATTTTTGCTCAAACGAGTGTATGCTTTACTAAATTGACAATAATAAGGCAGTGGCTACATCATTCCAAAGCAACACGTCATTTCAATATAGAAAACTTAAAATGCATACCAAATTGAATACTTACTTAAACATTTTTTTAATCTATTCATTCTAGGTGGTAAAGTCATATTTAATTTTCTTTCTGGCTTTCATTTCACATATAAACACCCCAAACACAAGAGAACAGAACCTGCAACACATTTTACTGAAATCCTCAGTAACATCTCCCTGCGTACCATTTTCCCCCTTATATAGCTCTATTTACTTTGAAACATCTTCTAGCTGGACTTGATTTGGCCATTTTCCTTTTATTCAGTGCATTAATTATTGATGCTGTTTTAAATTACTGACTGTACTGTTTATTTAGTATTCCCAAGACTTTTAAATAAAAAGAATTTTCCCCTAAGTAACTCACATTTAACTCCATCTCCATACCTCCTCTAAGCACTAACTTAATCAATTATTTCTACATACATTATGTATTTCATTCATCACCAATGAACTGTGCATTGAAATACCTGTTTTTAATTTCTTCTGAATATATTATATACCCCGGACCCCCGGCTTAAGTGTTGACGATTTTCACTGTTATAGAAGAGTATCACGGATATAATTTGTTACCATTAAAATCATGTTACTAAGGATTACTTTTCAATCAGTTTCTGAAATTTAGCCTATACACACTAGAAGGCATGAAAAATTGGCAAATGGTAAAAGCCTGATGGTCTTACTTAACAAGGTGTTAGTGTGCAGTCACAGCCAAGGTATTAAACGGATTTACTGCCTCAAAGGGGTGTTCAGAAGAGACCAGGGATAAAAGAAGGAAGACTAGCTAGACATAAAGCTGTGACTGATATCTTCCTAATTGTCTTCTGATGAAAGAAAAAAGAATTTGGAAATATCTCTTAAACCAACAATGGAGACGAAAAGATGCTCTTCTAATTTAAATAGCACAATGTTAACAAAAGTTACTCCATGAGTTTCTAAGAGTCTGTAAGGAAAATTGGTGACAAGATTTGCAAAAATCACAACAAAGGAAACTTCTGGTCTGTTTGGGAGATTTTCTCCTGAAAAGATATATGCTCTGAAGGAGGAACTGACCTTTAGCATAGTATGACATAATCTAATATTTACAGGTAAAAAATAAACACTATCCCACACTGTCTATTTATACATTTATTAGAAAATTATTTTGAGATCATCCTTAATTCTTTATTATTTGTTGGTGCTGTTTCTCTTTTCTTTCTTGCAACAACAAAAAAAAATTAACCTCGTAGCATCTCAAACTTCAAAGAATCCAAACATTTGATTTGGTCCCTGCCAAATCTCAAGGCCTCCAGAGATAAAGCTTCCCTTCCTGGGAGGCTTTCACTGAGTAAGTAATGTGCCTATGTTCCGAATTCTGAATTTCATTAAATGTCATTTTGTCCACCACTCTTCTAATTTAATCCAATTTGTCAAGCTTCCAACAATGGATCTTGAAAATGAATTTTAGCCTGCATCTTAAGGTATTCTCTCCAGGAAATTTTCATACGACCATGATCAAAATGCTGAGATTTGAGGGGACGCATTTGCAGTCTTTCACTAAATATCAATTTGTAGACCCCATCTCTGGTTACCTTCAGTCAATTTGATTATTTCTAGATTTGTTCATGGCTATTAAAAACACTATAAAATTTCAAGGTTTTTTTTTTTTTCCATAAGGAATTATCTGACATAAGTTAACTAAACCTCTCTTGAAAACATGCAAGCCCCATAGACAGTCTTCATCTATGAATCTTTGTCCTTAGCCATTAAATCATGTCTCTGGGCGTTTCAGAGCCCTCCTCTTACACCCTTTTTGGAAGATTCCAGTCATTCCTGATGTTAATTAATCTCAGTAGTCAGGCTCTTCTCCTGACCAACCTGGATGTTTTCCAAAGAGAATGGCTTATTTTTTTTTTCCTTTGAAAACATCTGAAAAACTTTCCTCTTAATTCATGCAGTGTTTTCAGGAAACCACATATTTAATAATAAAAAACATTACAACAATGGGAAATTGAATCCTCATAAACTGCTTCTGGGAATACAAAACAGTGCAGTCACTTTGGAAAACAATCTGGCAGTTCCTCAAAAAGTGAAATGCAGAGTTACCATATGATCTCCAGCAATTCCATTCCTAGGTAAAATCCAAGAGAAATTAAAAACATGCATCGACACAAAATCTTGTCCATGAATGTATTATTTATAATACCTTCCCAAGAAGAAACAACCCAAATGTCCATCAACTGAGAATGGAAAATTAGCAATGGAATATTATTTGGCCATAAAAATGAATGAAGCACTGATACATGCTGCAGCTAGGATGAAACTTTATATGCTAAGCGAAAGAAGCCTGTCCCAACAGACCATATATAGTATGATTTCATTTACATGAAATGTACAGAATAGGCAAATTTACAGAAACAATAATAACAGTGGTTGCCTAGAAGGAGGGAGGGGAATGGAAGAATGAAGAGTGATTATTAGCAGAAACAAAGTTACTTTCTAGAGTGGGGATAATGTTCTAAAATTGACTGTGGTGACAGCTCTTCAAGTCTGTGAAGATACTTTGAATTGTATAATTTAAAATCAGTGAACTGTATAATAAATTCTATTTCAATTAAGTTATAGTCTTAAAAAGAGTGTTAACACAGCATGAGACACAAGTAAGTATATATACATAGACATATATTTCTATATACCAATAATAACCAGATTGAATGTTTCATTTATTCAACCAACATGAATTGAGCACCTAGAAAAGCAAGAGTATATTGAACATTTTTTTAAATGATACAAATAACAAAGGAAATAGTAAGTTTTTTAAAAGAATGAGGTAAATAAAATCCAAGAAACCCTGGAGAAGAGAGAATAGATATGGGGACTTTTAGGTCAAACCTTGGCTCTATGAGTTAATAACAGAATAACCTTAAACGGGACACTTAACCTCCCTCAGCCCAAGGCCCCCTGGCCCAGCTCAACGCCCTCTGCACAACCAAAGCAGTTAGATCATTCTAATCCGTCTTCTAGAACATACAGGTCATTTTTGATGTTTTTAACAATTACTGCTTTTAAATTTAAAAAAAAATGGGAAAAAACTTTTAGTAGTTAAATTTAGCCCATTTCATTAAACTGCATGCATTTTTAAAGATAGAAAAAGAAGGAATACATAACCATGTTTGCCATACCTGCACACCCTACATTAGAAAAAACTTGAGTGTCTAGAGCAGGACAAGACATAGTGTCAAATTCGTTAAGTTGCATTTCTAATTTGGAGTCTATTACCACAGTTTAAGTAAGATATTGTATTTCTATCCCGATCAATAACAAATAAGTCAAATTTGCTTTTCCCTAAGAGGGCCCGAATTCAACAATTCTCACATTTTTGGTCAAGCAACATTAACTTGAGTCATTACTCCTCAACTGGCAGAGAACAGTGGGCCCAAAGCCCGTGTCTGCCTTCCTTTCCTTTGCCTTGTGACTTTGGCGACTTACTTTACTTTCGTGAGTATCTATTTCAGTGGCAGATGCTGTAAGTTGCCGACTCATTATCTACTCTCCTCTCGTTCTTAGATATAAAGGCCAGTTAGTTTTGGGTACCAATGTGCCCAGTTAATATTCAGCTTTCCCTGGGCTAGCTTTAGTCATAGAGAAGTAAGAGGAAATTCCCTACTGGGGCTTCCAACAGCACTTTCAAGTAGGGGTGAGGTTAGCTGGGGCTCCACTTTGGCCCTTTGTTCCTTTTTTTTCTTGTATCACATAGGTTTTATTTCATTCATTTTTTTATTGACATATAGTCAATTACAATGCATCAATTTCTGGTGTACAGCACAATGTCCATACATATATTCATTTTCATATTTTTCCATTAAAGGTTATTATAAGATATTGAGTGTAGTTCCCTGTGCTATACAGAAGAAACTTCTTTAAATCTATTTTTTTATATATAGTAGCTAACATTTGTAAATACCAAACTCCCAAACTGATCCCCTCCCACCGCCTTTCCCCAGTAACCATAAGATTGTTTATCTTAACAGTCTAAGAAGTCTGCTCCTGTTTTGCAGGTGAGTTCATAGTGGCCTTTTTTTTTTTTTTTTTAAGATTCCACATGAGTGACAGTATATGGTATTTTTCTTTCTCTTTCTGGCTTGCTTCACTTAGAATGCTATCTCTAGGTCCACCCATTTTGCTGCAAACAGCATTATTTTATTCTTTTTTATGGCAGAGTAGTATTCCATTGTATAAATATACCACAGCTTCTTTATCTAGTCATCTATCAATGGACACTTAGGTTGCTTCCATGTCTTGGCTATTGTATATAGTGCTGCTATGACCATTGGGGGTGCATGTATCTTTTAGTATTAGAGTTCTATCTGGATATATACCCAGGACTGGGATTGCTGGATCATATGGTAAGTCTTGGCCCTTTGTTCTTCACCCTTCTCCTCTGTAGCTCACCTAGGACATGGACACAGTACCTGGAGGAGCACCAGCCTCACCATGCATGAGGAAGCATATCACACACCATGGATGGCAAAGGAGGGAGATCAAGGGATTTCTTACAACACCATGCAGCCAATGCATCAGCGCTGTACTCTGTACCTAGAAACAACATCTCATTTGCTTAATCTCATATCTTCTAGGTTCTCCACTGCTTACAGCAGAGCACATCCTGACAGTTTCTTTTTCTGATACTATCTGAAGGTAATAACTGTACCAATCCCTGTGATTTTTGATTAGCACAAGGCTTAGCACATGGTAAGCACCAGAAAATGTTTACAATTAACGTTATTAGCAGGTATAGGAAGGTATCATAAACCTTCACTGAGAGACAGCTGTAAGATACAGAATGTCTGAGGCAAGACATAAGTGGGAGAGAAACATGTATATGTGAAACCAAATACAGAGAGATACATTTAAAAATCTGATTTGTTTCTAGTTACACCTTCATTCAATTAGGGAAGGCTTCTATATTATAAACTTAACTTTGGAGCTACCGCCATTTTCCCATAGGCTCGAAGAAGTCAATAAGTAATGGATAAATTTTCTGTCACTGTGGGCAATTAATAGGGGTTACACAGCACTGGTTACATCAATTTTCCTGTATCTGAGGAGCAAAAAAATTGATTTCACAAACTCACTGGTGCATATTGATTCAATGCCCATCCCTGGGCCATTTCTATTTAACGCTTTTGCGCCATCACTGAAAAGTCTCAGGACTGTCAAATAAAATCTAGTTCTGTGGAGTTTTTATCTATTACTCTGCTTTGCAAGTATTTTTGGTATCAGCAATGCACTTTCAAGCTCAGGGATGTGGATATTCGTTCTCTTAAAATATTTTCCCATCCGGAAAATAAATGAGTAATTTTTAGCTATTTCTTATTCTTAAATCTGAAATCTCAGATGACACATTCACAAAGGTATTAGAGAACATGTTTTTTGAAAAAGAATAGGATTTGTGTGTTGTAAGCCTCTCTCTTGGGTTTCAATAAGTGGTTTGAGATAAAGGAATTCATATATATTTCCAGCACTTTATTTGGGAGGGGGGTTGGGGGTGGCGGACAATAATCCGCTTCCTTATCTTCCCAAGGAAGCCTGGGTAGCATTCAAAGACAAGGGAGACATCCAAAAATATACATGAATATATATTACATTCAGTAATAAGAGACTTCTAAAAGCGATTCTAAATGCTTTTTTATTCCATGATTTCCCAGTCAACAAATATGGATGAAGTGTCCATTCTGCGCCAGGTACATTCTGGGTCTTAGGGAGAATAGTGTGAGCAAAATAGACAAGACTCCTGTTCTCATACAGCTGTGCACTGCTGATACAGAAAATGTACTGCTGATATTCAAGAGGAATCCAGATGGATGGGGAGGGAGAAGATAGAATAAAAGTAATCAATAAATGAACAGCATAACTTCAAGTAGTGTTAATGCTGTGAGGAATAGCAATGGGATCCAGCAATGGAAGGGAGAGTAAGTGGTGGGAGTGGGAATGTGCTATCCAGATAGGGTGGTAAAAAAAAAAAAAAAAAAAAAAAGCTATAACCTGAATGACAAGGAAGGAGCTGAACAAAAACTGGGTAAAGAACATTCTAGAAAGAAAGAGATTGTGCAAATGCCCTAAGGTAGGAAGAAGTCTGGGTTGTTCAAGGAGCAGACAGAAAAGCTCGTGTTTGGAGTGAGCAAGGGGTGAATGGTATAAAATGAGTGCTATCAACAGAGACTTAGATGATAAAAATCTTCATTTTTACAGAGTAGATTTTATTTTATGTGACATGAGTGGCCACTACACGGTACTAGGCATGGGAGTTACTGGACCCAACTCATTTTGTTTCTTCAATTAATTCCAATGTCCCTAACCAAAGCTATATTTCATTAATCCTACATTTCAACCCTCCATCCCACCTTACCTCACCTCATGTGAGAAGGCAAGCCAGGAAGAGAGAAACCTTCTTGGGCTTCCCATCCTCCAGTATTGTGAGAAAATAAATTTCTGTTGTTTAATCTTCCCAGTTGATGGTACTTTGTTATGACAGTCCAAGCTCTTTGGATATGAGCTTACCAAAAAGTGATCAACATAGAGACAGAGAAAATCTTGAGAAAGGAACACTAACCCCTATGACACACTTCAAAGTCATTGTGACTTTCAACCCAATGCTGATCAAGACTATTACATTCAGTCTGATGGATGGTCAAGAAATTGGTTTCCAAACTTTGCTCTGGTATAGAAAATCTACAGTGTACACAACACCCCTTGACTTGTTCACAGCAGCACCCTCCTGAAACCAGTGATATCCCTGATGACAAGTCAAACATTCAAATATATGGTTGCATTAAATAAAGTAGCAGCAGTCATGCTATGTACATTTTCATTTTAGAGCAACGAAATTTATAGTGTGATACTGACTTCCTAATTGAAATTTACTATCATTTCTTCCAGAGACATTTTTTCTGAAGATGTAAGAAGTATTTTGTGTTTTCAGCAAATGAAATTTTATTCTTCTTAATTAATAACACAATTGCTGTGTGTTTTCTTATTCTGATGCAATACAAGAGCCTTGACGGTTGGAAGAGTTTGCCAAATGTGTCACGTTGTGTTGCTTAATACCTTAATAGGAAAACTGTCTTGCCTCCAAGTCAGTTCTCTTTGCTACATTACAATGAGATTGTAAGTTACTTTGACAGGGAACAGGGAAGGGAAGACTATACTTATAAATAAGAGCCTAGACAAAAGATGAAATGTAGAAGTACTCCATAACCTATATGATGATTGAAAATCCTGATCAGCGTAAGCATGAAACTCAAATACAAAGGCTATCTTCTTTCCCCTCTGGTATCTTTATGAACATAATCAAGCCTTTGATAACAGTCCTTACTAGCCAGTGTTATAAACACTGTTAATGTCTCTGAACACATGACTCATTTCCATTTTTAGTATTTACATATGCTTAAAAATAAATGCCCTGTAATTCCACTCAACTTAAATATTGTTAAGAATCTACCAGAACTTACTCTCTTCTGTAAGAATAACAAAATAAGCTTGTTTCATGGTTATGTGTGATTATTCTATTATACAATATTCATAAAAGTGATTGTAATATATGACTATCTGCTTCAACATGCAGCCTAAGAACAAAAAGAGGGTGGGAGCAGCAAAATGTTGCTACGGTGGAGATTTGTTATTAAAACTGAAGTAACAGAAACTTAAGCAAGGGATTTTTCAGGCAAAGGGAAACAAACCATTCTGTTTTCCTAATGAATTGTTATAGTATTTAAGTCAATCAGTTTTGCTTGGTGAGTGTTTTTGTGCTAAACTTGTAGAGCACAGCATTAACTGATCATCTTTACCCTTGAAGAAGAATCCTTAACTTTCTGCTGCTTCTCCTCTCTCAAAAGGAAGAAAGGAAGGAAGGAAGGAAGAAGGAAGAGGAAGGAATAGAGGGAGGGAGGGGAGAAAGGAAAAAGAGAGGGAGAGGAAGAAGAGAAAAGATGAGGAAAGGGGAAGGAGAAAAAAAGGAAGATTAAAAAAATTAGAGGGCTGGAAAGAAGAGCTTGGACATAGATTGGGGAAAAAAAAAGAAAGAAAGAACGGAAAGGAACCAGGTAGGTTTCAGGTTGCTTTAGGAGCAAGGAAAAAGTTAGGGAAACCATAGGTTAGACCCTCCCTTTCAATAATGACCACTGTACCACAAGGCTTGTCAAATTTCACAACCTCTTGGAAGCAATGATTACATTAACTATAATCAGATGAGTGCCCTACAGGAGCCAGTCTGCTTAGGGAGCTCATAAACCAGGTCTGCAAACAAAGCTTCAGGTAGTTTGGACAGCAAAGTAAGATCTGGCCTGCTCACCAATAGTGGCTTTTGGATATCCTGCATTACTGCACAATATGTCACTCTTTAAAGGTAAAGAAATAATGCCCGCCAGCAATCATCTTTCATCAGTCATTTGGGTCTCTCACTAGAAATTAGGTTCAAGTTGCCAGGGCCTGGTGTGAATGTTCCTTTGCTACATACCTGTGCTTCACGCTGCTTTGTTATGTGGCTACTTAGATAATTTATAGCCTCAACACTTGGGCCAGGATTACAGGGAATCTATGCCCAGTGTCTACATTTTGTTCTTCCATTTGGCTGAGCATGTACCTTAAAGAAATAATCTTAATAGTTCTATATTTCCCTTTTCTTTAAATAGCTTTTTTGTTTAAACAAATATTTAGCACAAAAATAAAACATAAAAGAGGGACTTTATTCCCATCTTGATTCTTTGTACCTTACTCTTCTTGCCTGAGTCTCCAAGGAAGGCAAAAAGAAAAATTTCACTTACTCATGTTGTTCGTTGCTTCTTTTAACCACAGGCTTAATCTTGATCTTCATAGCAGAGATCCCCCACGCTTAGTGAACAATATGTGTCTTTTATGTGGAACCACAATCCTCCTAACATCCCAGGTGTATTTCTCAAATAATCTGTTCTTTTTAAAAAAGTACTGGCACTAATTGCCAAACCATTAAGAATTAGAGGAAACAGTCCAAAAAATGTATACATAAAAGGGGTAGGTTTAAAACTGAGGTACTGCTAATATACGTATTGTCTTGTTAGGATTGCTACAACAAATTATAATAGAGTGGGTGGTTTAAACAACAAACATTTGTTTTTCAAAGTTCTGGACGCTGAAGTCTGAGATCAAGGTGCAAGCATGACTGGGTTCTTGGGGAGGGCTGTCTTCCTGGTTTACAGATAGTGGTCTTCTTGCTGTGTCACCACATGGCCGAAGAAGAGCTCACTCACTCCCCAGCCTCCTCTTATAAGGGCACTAATCCCATTCATGAGGGGTCCACCCTCATGACCTACTCACTTCCAAAAGGCCCCATCTCCTAATAACATCACATTGGGATTGGGGTTTCAACGTATGAATTTGGGAGGACACAAACATTCTTTAGACAGACAACTAGATACCTTGATTTCAAGTGCAATAAGGAATAAAGGAAAAATTATGAAATATCATTGACACCTTTTATCTACATCAAAAATCCTAATTCATGGCTTTTACATAGGTTCCAGCACTCCCACCTTAGGATATGTATTGCTGTTATTATTGCTTTAATTGTATCTTAAGAAACTACTTGAAAAAAAAAACACTGAATATTGCAAATGAAAGTACCTGTATTGGTAAAACTGGTATTTGAAAAATGACAGTAGAAAAGATTTAGTTTTTAATCAGTAAGAACTCCACACCTTCTCAACTAAAAGTACATAATTTGAGCATCCATTTACTCTAGCAACAAACAGAAGGCTGGTTAAAATGAGCAAAATGTATGTACACATTTTATGCCTCTTTATACAATTAGACTCTCGAACAGTATTAAAAAGACAGGTAAAACAAATTACTGTTATGTGGCAACTGACATACCAGCACACGTGTGACTACTAATGTGAATTAACAGGGGAAAATGGGAGTCCATTGTCTTTTAATCTTGATTTTCCTCTGAGATATTAAAAGTGGCAGACTACCTTAGCGATAAATATAATATATAATAAAAGTTGTAGGGGTGGACTTCCTCCAGACATCTGCCATCATGATACTGTCTATAAACACAGAAGCAAAAACAACAGGATTGGCAAGATCAAGCTTCCTAGAAAACTATTTCTGCAAAAAAGGCAAAAAACTTAAAGCTTTCTCATTATTCTCTTCCCAAGGAATAAAAACATGGCCACTGTGACATGTTTTTAGCTGGTTAGCGGCAAACCAGCCCTAAACCCACATATCCACTTTAGAACAACTGCTCATTTAGAATCCTTCTGAACAAAGATGGCACATAGTGTGGAATCTTTCCACTTCACTTGCTAGTCCCTTTGAAGAGTTGCACTTGACATTCTGTGACAAATAACCTCCCTTAAGGTTCTTAAGTCACATATTACCTACTGCAGACTTGAGATTTAAGTCCTGTACAAGACAATCACTCTCTACTGAGCCAAAAACATCCTTCCTGAGATTTCTCACCTGCTCCTCCAAATCTGAGCCCTCTGCAACAGACTTTCTTGAAGGAGGTCTTTAAAACAGAAAGTAGCTGTGTTCCTCTGTCTCACAAAAGAATTCAGAATTAAATCTGAATTATGAATTAAACTATATTCATAGGCCTTTACTCATAGCAGGAAAATACATATTAAAATATAAATTTACTATATGCTCATTATGTGCCTTTGTAGGAAATGAATTAAAATTTGAATTGGGCCAATATGGCAGAATAGGAAGTCCCTGAGCTCATCTCCTCTCATACATACACCAAAATTACAACAATACAGGGCAGCTATTGATGAGAAAGATCAGTCTCTAGCAGAAAAGATCTTCTACAACTAAAAACATAAAGAAGGAATCATAAGTCAGATAAAAGGGGTGGAGTGGCAGTATAGTCAAGTTCATACCCCTAGATGGGCAACCCACAAATACTAGCATTCTTTCTAGAAAATCAATGTGAAATTGAAAATCAAGGCAATACAGTCATTCCCCTGGGTCTGTATGAACTGCTTCCAGGACACTCCAAAATACCAAAATCTGTAGATGCTCAAGTCCCTTATATAAATGACATAGTACAATCGCCCTACGTATTCTCAGTTCCATATCCGTAATTCAACTAATCAATCTCCGTTGGTTGAAACTGCAGATGTGGAACCTATGGATATGGAAGGCCAACTGCACATAGTTCTAGAAAAGAGGGGTATATCAGACATCTTTTTTGTACATGTATGGTGGTGGAAGTGAGAAATGACAGAATCTTTTACCTCTAATGCAATCTGAAATGTACAAGCAGTGATGTGAATAGAATCTTTCCAGGGTTTCTGTTGTTTTTAATAATGTTTCTCATACTCGTCAGAGCATGTGAATGTGTGTCTCAATAATTTTACATAAAATATGCAAACAGTCCAACCGTTCCACTGGCTATATAACATACAGAGCTTGTGCAATTTTGTGGGTTTAGAAAAATGAACCAACTGAACATTTTAGTTGCAAATAGGCATTCGCAAAGAAAGCCATTAAGGTCCTTACAAAACGAACAGATAGGAGTTTCTGACAGGAGCTCTGCTGGCTTCTCTCTCTAAATAGGCAAGACTAGGAAATGCATGATGGAGAGTTCCCAGTTTCTGTATCCTTCTTACATTTACCACCTTGCTTGATCATCTGTTACAACCTTCCCAAGCCAATCTCTTTTTTATTTGCATGTGGAAGAGAGGCATTCCCTAAGGAAATATACAAAATTGAGGTATTTTATGGGTGCGGTCAGCACGTAACAAATGCCTATGCAACCATCTGAAATGTAGCAATTTTGCATTTTCTAAGTTCATTTACTACACTCTGCTATACTCCTGAGACATAACCAAGACTCTAAGTGTTTCATCATGTCTAGAAGACACTCAGAGATGAAACTTCTATAAAGTAATAAGTCTTCTTGGGCATACCCATTGCTTCCAGGTAACCTTAACTATGATATAGTCATTAATAAAGTGGTTGGTGGGAATATCCTGTCTTAGTCACAATTAAAATAAATAAAAGGATACCAAAGGTTACATAATCCACCACTTTCAAGATTTGCCTGGCGTACTTTTTATATGTACCTCAATCTTCGGCAAGATAATTATATATAATAAAGGCAACTTTTAAAAAGCAACTGTTATTGACAAAGTATCAAAATTTCAAACGTATTTAATACCAGGTAGCTGGGGCTACATTAAAATAATGAAATGTACCTGTGATAATTTCATTATTTTATTATTAAATTGATCTTCCCAGTGCTTACAATGTATCACCTCCTATTCAGAATCTAACGCTTCCTCGCTAGACACTGGACAAAGTCCAGTCTCCTCTCTTAGAACACATGATGTGACAGGTCTACCCCACCTATATCTTTGAATTTAACTCTCACCGCTACACTGGATAAACTGTCTCAGTCTACTTTTTCTACTTAGTGTTACAGGAATAAGATGTCACCATTCCCTTATGAACTTTGCTTATAGGATTCTTTCTGCCTGTTGGCTTCTCTCTTGTTCATTTAAAAGCATCTCCTTTTTATCAAGATCTCCAGAGATGGTGTCAGAGTTTGGTGATGATAATGATATCAGCTTCTTAGTAAGAAAAATTATTATTCTTATTATCTACCAGATGCTGTGCTTGGAATATCCTCATTTTGTAAGAATTCTCATCCTCAGTATTAAGACATCAAATATAAAAAATCATTTCTAATTCTCATAAAGTTCATTTATGCAGTCCACATATAATTGTTCAATTGCCTAAAGTGTGGAAATATAACATTGGTCAAGTCTGACATGGGCCTTGCCCTCATGGAGGGCATCACGGCACGTGAGGGAGGGCAACAGCTAAACGATGAAGCAAGTATTACTATTACTTGATGCCATAGATGGACAATACAGGCTTAGAGAAGAGAAGTAACCTAGCCAACTCCCCACACCAAGCAGAGTTGGATTTCCTCGTCCATTTTTTCCAATCATTCTCTCATTCCTTGGTCTACCTTGTTTACCTAAGTTCTTAAGGCGTTGTGTGGATACAACATTCATTTGGCACTTACTATATGCAATTTTGCATTGATATTTAAATTTCCATATGTGCATCCTTTCTTCCTAAATAAAATGTTAAAGCCCTTGAAAGTAATGACTTCATCATATATCTTTTCTATCCTTGAAGCCCAAGACAGTGTTCAATCTGAAAGGGAAATACTCAGTAAGCTCGATAATAACATGAAGTCTCCCATTTGCAGTTATTATCAACAGATATTATGATAAGTTTACAATAGCTGATATTTAATAAATAGCAAGCATGAAGAATATCTGCCTAGACACATTGCCAGTGTCAAGCATGTTGTTTCTTTTTAAAAAAAATTTTGCAGGGGAGGTAATTAGGTTTTATTTATTTGTTTGTTTGTTTATTTTAGCAGAGGTACTGGAGATTGAATCCAGGACCTCTTATATGCTAACCACACACGTTACCACTAAGCTATATCCCCCCACCACCCCAGCATGTTATTTTAAATCATATCAAATACGTTTTAGGGCATATCAAGTTATTAAACTGTGAAAATGATGACACAAGGCTATTCTCCAATTTATAGATTTTATTCAGATTTTGCCAATGGTCCTAGTAATAATTTTTATAGCAAAAGAATATCCAAGACGATGTATTGCATTCAGTTGTCCTATCACTTTAGTCTCCTTTAAACTAAACAGTCATTGAGTCTTTATATTTCAAGACCTCGACTTCTACAAAGAGAATAGTCCAGCTTTTTATAGAATGTCTCTAAGTTGGATTTTTGTGATAGGTCCTCATGATTACATTCATACTGCAGGAGCACCTCACAGATGATAAGGTGATGTAGAGTCCTGAAGGCATGTTTCAGGAGGTATATGCCAATGATTAGTCCCATGACTGGGACTAACCGGAGAAAGTGATGTCTGCTAGGATTCTCTAAACTGCAAAGTTAACATTTTGCCCTTTGTAACTGACAAGTCTTGCAAGGAGGTAAATTGAGACTACGTAAATATTCTGTTACTCCTTAAACTTTCACCTTCTGGTTTTCATATCCATTAATAATTCCTGCCTGAATCAATTATTATTATTAATTATCCAATGATAATTCTAATTCTATTATTCTTTCCATGTATTTATTAGCTGTTTGGAGAAAACAAACTATGAGGGAGAGATTTCTCTTTATTTAGTTAGTTACATCATCAGCAAGTCCTACATTTTTAAATACCATCTTCATACCTCTCCAGCCTCAACCTCCCCTTCACTCAGGAATATTTCCAACAGCAGGATACATAATAATGACTAGGTATCTAACAGAAATCTCAAAATTAACATATGCAGAACCATGCATTTAATGTGACTCATAACAGCTCATGCCTACTATTCCCTAGTCTTCCCCATCTCAGAAATAAGAGTCAGAGGGATCCATTTAAAAACATAAACCACTTCACATTCTTTTCTGTTATAGGCTATTACATGGTGCTGAATACAATCCCCTGTGCTATACGGTAGAAACTTGTTACCTATTTTCTATATAGCAGTTAGTATTTGCAAATCCCTGTGTGTGTGTATAACTGAACCTTTATGCTGTACACCAGAAATTAACACAACATTGTAAACCAACTATACTTCAATATAAAAAGAAAAATAAAGAAAAACATAAATCACATCATATTGCCTCTCTACTCAAAACACTCAGAAGGACTACCTTATAATTAAAAATTAAAGCTAAGTCCTTTACCATGATCTTCAGGATCTACACAGCTTTGCTTCAACACCTCCACCACCTCACATCTCTTCTTTGCCTCCCCACTTGCTCAGGGCCTTTGCACTATCTTTTCCCCTGGCCTGAAGCTATCTTCCTATCCAGATCCAAAGGTCTCATTTACTCACAGTCTGTGTTAGCCAGGGTTCTTTAAAGAAACAGAACCAATAAGAAGTGTATATTATTGCTGATTCAAGACCTAGGAAGAGCCAGTGTTTCAGTGAGTCCAAAGGCAGGAAGAATCCATGTCCCAGCCCAAAGGCAGTCAGGCAGGAAGAATTCCTTCTTATTCATGGGAAGATCAGTCCTTTTTTTCTATTCAGGACTTCAACTGATTGAACGAGGCCCACCCACATTAGGGAGGGCAATCTGCTTTACTCAGTTTACCAACTCAAATTCAAAAGTTAATCTCATCCAAAAACACCATCACAGAAACACCCAGAAAAATATTTGACCAAATTTCTAGGCACCTTGTGGCTCAACCAAGTTGACATATAAAATTAACCATTACACAGTCTTTCACAGTTTTGATAAGATATTATATCAAATAGGATGTCTCTAACCTTCCGTATAAAATTACAACCACATTCTATTTCCTTTACTCTCCATTGTTTTTCTAGCACTTATCACCAACTGATGTATTGTACAGGTGTTCTTTGTTTACATTCTCTTCCTTCCTACCTCTCACCCAATACATTTGATTATAAGCTCCATGAAAGCATGGACTTCTACTCACTGCTTTATTTCTAGTGCTTGAAACAAAGAGATAATAATTAAACATTTGCTCATTGAATGGGTAAATACTTCCCTCACCTGCATTATTACTTAAAGGTAAACTAGCCTGTTCTTTTATCATAAAGAGAAGTAATATACCATATAACTTAGTCATTCATGTATGATAACCTAGAGACAACCTTCTATGAGGCAGCCACTGGTGACATGTGGACACTGCCTTTTTGTTTTAGAATATACACATTAAGTGGATTATCATCATCACTCCTAAAAAACAGATGTTGATTTCTCAGTAGTCATGAAGGCAGCAGCAAATATTCTGATGAGCTTTTAAAGATTAACAATTTCAGCATAATTCTCAGAATTATGGATACAGATTTATATCTTAAAGCTTTTGCTAATTTTTTTTTCAATAGGTAAATTTCAGGGGTGGGAAGAGACAGACTGGGATTTCAAAATGCAGAATAGATAAACAAGATTATACTGTATAGCACAGGGAAATATATACAAGACCTCATGGTAGCTCACAGCGAAAAAAAAAAGTGTGACAATGAATATATGTATGTTCATGTATAACTGAAAAATTGTGCTCTACACTGGAATTTGACACAACATTGTAAAATGACTATAACTCAATAAAAAATGTTAAAAAGGTCATCTGAAATAATTTTTTAAAATAAAAAGTGCATATCTAAAAAAAAAATAGGTAAATGTCTCAGCTAATCAAATAACATTTTACACCAAACAGTTATCAATTGAAAAGCTGTGATGACTACATTTCTGAGTTGAAATGAGCCAGCACAGTGATCAGTTAACAAAGAGTATATATAATGTGCCTTTGACTCCGATTTTTTGTTGTTTATCCTGACAACCATCTCCATTCTGCTGCCTAGACTCACTTTACAGATAAAAGGAAAACATTTTTCTTTTTCATTTTCCTTTCTCAGTTGCCCTCTCTCTCATTTGATCTCATTTGATCTCATTTCTATTTTTGACTTCTGTTAAGAAGTGGAATTCTCTATATTCAATCTACAATGCCCTGTATCTTCATCAATTTTGCTTCAACAGTACACAAATCTGGAAACTGATAACTGTAGCCTGTCAGAAGGTATTTCTATAATAAGGCAGAAGTTTCTATAATTCATTTTTAAGGGAAGTTTCCTAATGAATTTTTAAAGCTTTTTTTTCATTCTTAGCATCAAAGTCTATTATTTTCATAAGCAGTTTGGGGAATGGTATATCCACATGTGAAACTTTGATAACATCCTTCATTATGTTCTTAACAAATGTAGAACTCAGTTATTTCAAATCTGTTCAATTAACGCTCTATTGCTTTCTCATGCTGGTCAGTCAGTCTTTTAAGCTCTTTGCAGAAATAACAGGAGCTTAAACCACATAATACTTGGTGTTTGAGGAGGGGGTATGCTTTGAAAGGCTCAATTCTCTAAGCAAAGTAGTTCTGAAAACTGTTTTCATTTTCTTGATGATAATCCATCAATTTCTACAGTCCTTAAAATAATATAAAGCAGTTAAGCCATGGAGTTTCAAGCCTTACCCACCACTGGAAGTAAGCTTAAGTACTGTTTGGAAGAATTTAAAAACATTTTTATACAAAGAAAAATTAATAGCCTCCAGCATTGGATAAGGACAAAATAATCCACAAGCTCTAATGTTTTGGTTTACTTGGGGAGCCTTCTGAAAAGTGTCAAAATGGAAAAAACAAGTATCTTATGGATATCCTTAAAGGAAAATCCTAGGAACTAGATCTTTTCCCTCTAGTGACATATGTATTCATTTATTGTAAATACAAAGAATCAGACTCAAAATGGACTGTCCCAGCTCAATGATGCCAGAGAAAACTTGTTGGTTTAATAATTGTAGAAAAGGTTCAAGAAGCTAGGAAATAGAGACTGATTCTCCTCTCATCTGCCAGAAATTTCAGCACAAGTTTGTTTTAAGGCAGCAATAATCCCAAGCTTCTAGAGCAGAGAAAAAGGTTGGCAAACTATAGTCCTGAATCAAATCCAGCTAAGGGCATGCTATGGAATGTTCTTTACATTTTTGAAGAGCTGTTTAAAAAAAAAAAAAAAAAAAAGGAAAGAAAGAAAGTAAAAGAAGAGTGACATGCAAAAGATAACTGTATGTAGCCAGCAAATCCTAAAGCATTTATACCAGGCACTACACAGAAAAGTTTGCTGATCCCTGTTCTGATACATAGCCTGAAATTTAAATTTAATATTCCTTTTTCCTTTACCAGGAAAGCAACAAACCAGGACACAGATAACTAGAACCAAGAAAAAGTGAAAATACCATATCTACCACAAAAATTATCCAGGAATATGGATAAAATGCAACAATGTGCATGAGCTGGTTCATACCAGCTTCCAAGAACCAATTATAAAATTTTCAGGAATTTTGTGATTTAGTTGGTAAACCACCACCAGTTTGAAATCAGCCATTTGTGAGAGTATTTACACCACAGAAATTGGCAAACACTATAAAAATAGGGCTTTGGTGGGGGAGCTTTTCTTTTGTCTGTTTTCCAACACACCCATGACTGACCGTCTTCTTCACATGAATGGCAAAGTAAGATTTTTGTCAAAGAATCTCAGAGTTGAAATTATCTTGTTCAACCCTCTATATATTTCTAATGAAGTGATCTTCTTGTATATGCCTCTTGCATATTATTCTTCTGACTGAGAACTTTCTTTTTGCAAGGTAGCCATTCAAATTGGGATTTGTATAAATAACCACCACAGGCTTCCATATCTGTAATATTCTTAACTGAAAACCTTCTGTTACCAAATATGAAAAAATTCTAGACAGAATATTAAAAAGTCTTTTAAAAGTATACCTATGTATACGTGTTTTGTGCATTCATTTGGATCTCCCCAGCAGACAATAAAAGAAAACTGGAAAGCAGAGGGGCTGTCACATGAGTTGACTCCATGGAAGGTGTATGGAGAGTTACTGCTCTCATAAGCAAGGGATTTAGGATTTAGAGGTCATGAGAATACACAAGAGGAAGAGATGTTACTACATAGATTCTTACGTGAAGGCATGACATTTGAGTGGTTTTTAAAGCAATAAAATGCTATTAAATTAGTTACTATGGTTCAAGGAAGAGGTTCAAGGAAGTGAAAAGGAACCTTAAGGATGGATTCTGATCGGAAACAAAAATTTTTCCTTGAGAAGTCATAGAACAGAGGTTCAGATTTAAACTACATGCTTGATCTGGACCCTACCAAGCCAAAAATAACTAAATAAATAACATTAAAGGGGCAATGATAATCACCTGGGGCATCTGGCAGACGTGGATGCAAACCTCCTTAAAAGATTAATTACCAGAGATCAAGGTCTTCTAACAATAAGGCCACAAAGCACAAATGTTACTGAGTCTAAACTCATTCTACTCACTGCAAAACAGGCCAATAAATCGGGAGATGAGGTGTTGGGGCAAGGAATATCGATTTTATTCAGAAAGTCAGCAGACTGAGAATATGGGGGATGAATGTTCTAAAGAACCATCTTCCCCAAGGCAGAATTCAGGCTCCTTTTATACTAAAAAGGGAAGGGGGTGTGGTTGGTTGTTGCAGAATCTTTTGTCCTTGAAACTGTCCATGTAGCTCAGGTGATGATGGTCCTGTAAACCCCCAACAGGACAAATGTTACTTTCTCTTCTGCAACTTTTTATCTCTATATGAATGGAATAGGGTTATACCCTTAAAGGTCAGAGCCTTGAGAATGGGCTACCCTGTATATTTTAGGCTATAGGCAACATTCTTTTACAAGAGGTGCAGAATCAGCATGACTAAGCACAGAAAACAGAGCACAGGGTTAGATCTAAAAGAACAGATCTAATATGGAGTCAGATTTGTTCTTCCCTATTACACGAAGATGCAGAATAGACAAGGAAACAGCAGACCATGAAGGAAGTCAGTAGACCCGACAAACACACAAAACTTCAGATAATAAAGCTATTGGAATTAAGTGTTTTGAAATGATTATATTTATGGGAAAGGAAAATTGAAGGAACAAGCTATACTAAAAAAAAAAAGACATAACTTTAAAAATCTGGCAAAACTGAAAGAGAAACAAGTTAAATTTCTGGAAATAAACAAATCAAAATCACTAAAAAGAGACTTAGTAAACTAGGTATGTAAACAAATTACGTAGCAGTGAGTACACATAAATAGAAAAATACCTGGAAGAAAAGCTAAGAGACATCAACAAAAGAATGAGAAGACCCAATATATCCTTGGTAGGAGTACAAAACACAAAGAATTGGGTGAAGGTGATAGACTGAACACTGCAACTGAGAATTTCCTGTAACCGCCTAAATGCAAGAATCCTTAGCCTCAGAAAACAAACAGAATAAAATGGAAGAAGAGTAAAATAAAATCTACGCCTGGATACACTGAAAATAAACACAAAGAACAACTCTTAAAGTAGCCACAGAGAATGAAACAATTTAAAACAAAAAATTGTATCTTTAATACATTTTCTCAGCAGCAACAATGGGTGGAGCCCAGACTACCTGGAATAAAATTAATGTATTGAAAGAAATTACTGATGATCACTACCCAGCTAAACTATTTATTATTCTAGAATTAGGGAAAAAAAAAGAATTTTCAGTAAAAAAAATAAAAGAGAAGGGGTTTGCTATAGGAACTACTAAATGATGCACTTCATGGAAGAGGAAGTTAAATTTAGAAGGAGTGAGTAACAAGGAAAAATGGTGAGAAGCGCAAGTAGTGTGTGACCACTAAGTCTGAAGAAGTCTTGATTATATGTATGTCTGCTCTGGCTAGTAGAACAAAATACTGCAGACTGGGTGGCTTATACAACAGAAATTTATTCTCTCACAGTTCTGGAGGCTGCAAGTCCAAGACAAAGGTATTGACATGGTTGGGTGAGATCTCCCCTTGGCTTGCAGGTGGCCATCTTCCCTCTGTGTCCTCACAGGACTATTTCTCTCTGCACAAATACTCCTTGTATCTCTTCCTCCTTTTGTAAGGACACCATTCCTACTAGATTGAGGCCACCCTTATGATCTCATTTAACCTTAATTATCTCCTCAAAGGCCTTATCTCCAAATACATTTACATTGGGAGTTAGGGCTTCAGCCTATTAATTTGGGGCCACACAATTCAGTCCCTAACACTATATAAGATGGCAATAGAGGTAATTTCCAAAGGTAAAATTAAAATACCAGAAAGCAATATGTAAAAGTATTTGTCTTTGATTTCTTCAGAAGGAAAAAGTGATATAAATTAGTTTTTGATTTCATGTCAACTATGCATATTAAATTTTTAAAACATAGATATAAAATAAGAGAAATTCCAAATAGAGGAGGGAAAAGTAAAAGTAAAACACTGTCCCAATCTAAAAGGACACAGATAAAAAGAATCATAGATAAAAAGAATACATTTACATTCACCCTTAACATTCTAGAGGAAATATAAAAATATCGTAAGTCTACTGATGACTTTGTAAGAAAAGTATGGACTATTCAGGCCTAAAACTAAACAAAAGCAGGAGCCCAGAAAGACAAGCAGAATACCAAACGTCACTTTCACCTACAAGGACCTGGCTGAACCGAGAACCTTAACCTTTGGTTTGCATGGTTTCAAGAGGCATGAAGCATAGAAGAATGTAAGCTACCAAGTGCAGAAGTAATGACAGCATTATAAAATCAGAATTTTGCAGCTCCGGTACAGCAGTAACTGATTCAAACAAGGAGCATCAACCTCATAAGGTTAAGATGTTGCTAGGGAATAGAATATTTGCATCTTGCCCAAGTATCATGCTATAGATTAATTTGTTAATTTAAAAAATAAAACTAAAGTGAGCCTTAACAAAGGTGAAGTATGACGGTCACCACTTTAACCCAATGGTCAAGGCTAGCAGACAGAGACATCAACAGACAGAGACAACCCAAGTGCACCCTCATGAGAGAAACAAGAGCATATAGCATTACCTGTGATGTGTTCTTGCCAAAACCTTCATCCACAGTCCGAGCAAATCTACAGATTTATCCTCTAGGTTATAAGAAAGACAAGGCATAGACAAATTCACACTCCAGGAAAAGAAAGAGATCAGTATAGAATGGAGGCTTTCTGCCTAACAACTGGCCAAGACTTTTCACAAGTCAATGTCATTTAAAAGACATAGAAAAGGTGAGGGCCTGGTTTAGATTAAATGAAACTAAAAAGAAAATTTCCTTATAAGATGTATGATTTACAAATATTTTCTCCCATTCTATAGAATGGAATATGGTCTTTGTTGCAACTACTCAACTCTGCTCTTATAGCATGAAAGCAGACACAGAAAATATGTAAATGAGTAAGTGTAGCTGTGTTCCACATGAAAATTTAAATTTCATATAATTTTCATATCATGAAATAGTCATCTTTTGATGTTTTCAATCATTAATAAACCTATCTATCAGGCCATAAAAAATCTGGTGGCAGGCTGGATTTGCCCTGGATAGGCCATAATTTGCTGAGTCCTGGCATAAACCAACAGACAACACAACAGCCAGACAAGATCTACAGGTATACTTTGGAACACCAGGTGGTTAAAAAAAAAACAACAAACTCCCATTTAAAAATCAGGAGAATTTACATAAAATCCTCGCTTTCTTCTTCTCTTGTAAAATCTGAAGATATGGCAATACTGGGCCCACATGACAAAATTCCCACAATGAAATAATCTACCACTTGCCTGCCTACTTCAACCTTATAGTCCTTTGAGTACATGATTCAGGTTTCTTACCCGCTAAAGTTTCTGTTGAATTCTTTCAACAATTCCTCAGGAAACAGCTTCTCAACTTCCTGCTATCTCAACCCTCTTCCTTTGTACCAGCTCTACTCGCTCCTAAAATATGGCACCCAATACAAAACAAAATGCTCTACATACTTAGCACAGACCTTACAGCAGTGGTCCTTAACTCTGTCTGTCTGTTAAGTCATCTGGAGCTACTTTGAGGGACAATTCCAGTACTTGGGTCCTACCCGAAACCAATTTAATCATATGCATTGCGACTGGGGTCCAAGTGTCAGTATTTAAAGCACCTCAGCTGATTTCAATGTGACACCAAGCCCAGACCCACTGAACTGGAGCAATTTAACATTATATCATCTTCTTTTTCTGGGGTTTATGTATTTAAACCAGTTCTGAGATTTTAAACTGAGAAAAAAAAATCCAGTAAACTTCTATTTATCTAGAATAGTTAGAAATTGTGGAATATTTCTGTTTAACTTTTATTTCCCAATTTCACTCATTCAACAAGAATTTATTAAGCACCTACTAATTTCTATACACTAGGCTTGATTAGATAGTTACAGTGGGAATAGCTTGTTAATTCTCGTTTCAGTTTGTTGACTGGCACTGAATTCATACTACATTAACGGCTACCAGCTACTGAACACCTGCCTGTGTGGCAGACTTTGTGCCAGGTATTCTTCAGGAATTTCTTGGTTTTTTTCTTCCAGCAACATACTACTGTACATACACACTTACCACCTCCCAAATACAAATATGGATTCTGAAGCTCAACAGGGTTAGAAACTCCTTCATGGTTCTGCAACTAATCATCTGTACATGCTGGGATTTGAACCAAGATTCCAGAGCCAAATTATCTACCTCTCTGCTAACCTCCCTTTCTGTATGATAAACAACAATGCACACCAAACATATTTTAATGCTATGAAGTGCTTCAAGGTCATGCAGTGATTTAGGATCAACTCTTAACAACCAAAATCATTATTCGTAGGGAGATCATATATTCTAGTTTGCCTACGATACACCTGGTTTATGCCTATTTCCCGGGCAAACATATTAATAGACCAATGTCTGCCCTCAAAAGTCTCCTGGTTTAGACAATAAATTATATAGTCACCCAGTTTTACAAGGTTATAGACAAGTACAGTGCCAGTAAACTCTAGGCACTCAAAATTTGCTGTTGTTTAACAAATAAAGGAATGATGGTCAAGGTAAGAACTTACATCCTGCCTACGTCTTGGCAAGTTTATGTCTAAGGAAAGTCACCCACAGCAGTGTGTTTATCATGTGCTGTTCTCAAAATTTCAGTATAAGGCATTCCTACATAGCGGACCATTCATAAAGGATTTTACAATTAAAGAAGGATTGCTTTAGTTGTTATGACTGCCTGTTTATCAATGAAATAAATATTATTGACTAGCACTACATTTTAAACATGGCTAATTTTAGGAGCTTCCTGCCTTGTGAGAATACTTGTGGGGTTCCTGGAATGTTCTCATGTGAGAAAAGGGATTTAAATAGGTACATGTCTCCCTTTTCCTGGAGTGGCCTAAGGGACAACTCAGTAGAGATGGGAGTTTTTCCACTTATAGGAGACATCCTGTCCTGGACCATATCTAACACCCTCATTGTAATGTGAGAGGATGTCAGGGGTAGGGACTTGCTGTCCATTGCTCCAATCACTCTGCATAACTCATCCTCAACGTACGAGACCATTTATAAAGGCTCACAACAAGTAACTACTCGTGTACTATTAAAATCATAAGTAGGTGAGAGTGGAGATGAATTTGCACGTGAGGCTGCATTTATTCCTGTTGCAGGTGTTTCCTATGTAATGAAGTGATGCACGTTTCCAGAGTTCTAAGAATGTCATTGATGCAAATTTTATACTTTCTCCCATCACACATCCTTCTCCCAAACTGTCCATCCTCTTCCTTGGCTTCTATTTTTCACCCTGTGACTACAATTACATTATGTATTAAAAAGTGATAAAATGTTCCCACTTGGAAAAAAAATACAGAAAGATATGTTTCTCTAGTCACTTATGATTAGCTTTAATCTGGCTCTCCAGAGGGAAAGGACACGACATTGAACATCGAGTCTTTCTATTCAGAAAGCTGATCCTTAATAGTGCTAAGGAAAAAAAAATGATTCTTTTGATCTTGTATTTTAATCTTAAATTTTAATTTGCACCATACAATTTTAATAACTGTCCTGTAGGTTTCAAAGCGAATAGAATTAAGTATTTTGCGCACGCTGCATATTACACATGTAACTGCAGATTCCTTTGTATCTGCAAGAGCTTTGAAGACTGCTTATTAAATTAGTAATGACCACCAGTCAAAGGCTGTCAACCTCTCTGTACACTCATGAGTCTTGGCCACAAATCAAAAATAGATATTCAACTCCTTTTTGCTCCCGAGCATAATATAATGATATGGCTATGATCAACAAACCCTGTGCTTCACATGGGGTTGTAAATAACCATTATCTCTCGCTTTTTCCAGGCTCTGATTATTATATACAAATGAATAAAGACGTCAGTCAATTGCTTATATAATCAAAAGGCTGATGATCAAGTTCTAACACTACATAAATAGGACCACTTCCGAGCAGCACACTTCCCATCTATATTATCCTAATCTAAGGCAACATTAACATTCCAACAATGGAAAGACTTCCACAGCCCAAGCCTATTTAGAAATGGCTATTTCATTTTTCTGTTTTGCTTTTTTGTTTTACAATTAAAGAATACATTTTAAAGAAATTATATCTTATACTCCTTGAATGCATGTGAGAGAAGATGAGTCTGAGTGTATATATTTATAATTCAATTTGGTAGCAAATATTAAAAAGACCCCAATGTGTAATACAACTGGCAAATATTTTCTATTTTTTTCCAAGAAAGTACACTTCTGTTCATTCGTTCCCTCAAGGAAAATATACTGATTATATATAATGGATAAACAACTGGTTTCTACTGTATAGCACAGAGAAGTCTATTCAATATCTTGTAGTAATGTATAATGAAGAAGAATATGAAAAGGAATGTATGTACATATACATATGACTGAAACATCAGGCTGCACACCAGAAATTGACACAACCTTGTAAACTGAGTATACTTCCATAAGATAAATTAATAAACAACAACAAAAAGAGAAAATACAGAGAACTTGCTCTATGTTATGAACAGTGCTAGGAGCTGAGGAAATACACATTTTATAAAACAAGGACTTTTGTCCAGGAATCCACTGTTTACTAGGAAAGATAAACATGGACTCAATGAGTTCCATAAAAGCCCTGTAAGTGAAAGAATGGAGCAAGGGCAAGAGACTCAAACAAAGGTGATGGAGTTCTGCATTCAAGAGGCAGAAGTGCCAGTGAGGACAGAAAGCTTGAGTTACAACCTGAAACATAAGGAGGAGCCCACCAAGTAGAGCAGGGGGACAAAGGCATTCCAGGAAGATCTTGAGAGAAAGGAAAAAGAGACAGAGGTCCGGCGTGAAACACCCATTAAGGGCTTTCTCAGTTATCAGTATTGCTATAGGACAAGCAGGAGAAATAGGAGATGTCGGCTGGAGAGGGAATCAGGATTCTATGTGTCTGTGCACATGCACACAAGAATATGGATTTTAGTTCCTGAGAACTACAGTGGCTACCTAAACTACCTGTATATATTTAAAATGTAACCATATAGGAAAAGAGTGCGTCAGCAATTGCTCTTATATTCTCCTGCCACCCTCAGTGCTTCAACGGATCCACCCCCAACACACATATTGTTGGCCCAGAATAAGGTATACAATGAATAGAACCCCTATCTACTGAAGACTTGGTAAAACACAAATTAGGACAGACTCAATGCTAATTGAGTGATGATTAATGCTAATGCTGATTCAACAAATTATCTGACATACCTTGTTTATTGAGTTAGAAACTATACATGGTAAAATTCGATTTTTTTAGTATAAAGTTTTATAAGTTTGCAAAAACACCACTGAATAAGTATCATGCCAACCAAAATACAGTTCTACTCTCCAATTTCCATGTCCCATTTCTAATCACTCCCTTTTCCAACCTTCCCCAATCCTCAACCAGCTGATCTGTTTTCTGTCCCTATAGTCTTGCCTTTTCCAGAATGTAGTACAAATGGAATCACTCAGTTTGCAGTCTTTTGAGTCTGGCTTCTTTCATTTAGCTTAATGCTTGTGAGATTCATTAACATATGATGTACATTTATACATACATGTATCAAGAGTTCATTCATTTTTATTGCTGAGTACTTTTCCACTGAATGGATGTACCACACAGTTTATCCATTCATCAAAGATACTGGGTTGTTTCCATATTTTGTCATATTAATAAAGCCACTGCAAAGATTACACAAGAATTTGTGGGTCAACATAAGTTTTAATTTGTCTTAGGTAAGTATTCTGGAGTCGGACTGCTGGGCCATAGAGTAAGCATGTTTTTAACTATATACACAGTTGACAAAATGTTTTCCCAAGAGGCTGTACCATTGTGCATCCCCACCAACAATGTATGAAAGGTCCAACTGCTCTGCATTCTCATCAGCGCTGGGTTTTGTTCCATTTGATTTTTAAGCCATTTTACTAGATACAAAGTAACACAATGTAGTTTTAATTTACATTTCCCTAATGACTAATGATAATGAGCATCATTTCATGTCCTTTTTGCCATCCCTTTATCTTCTCTGGTGAAGTGTCTGTGCAAAACCTGTGCCTATGGGCTGGTTTATCATATTTTGAAAGTTTTTCATATATTCGGAGTACATGTTTATGCACCTTTGTCAGCCATGAGTTTTGTAAAGATTTCTCTCGGTCACAGGTTTTCATTCTCTAAATAGCATCTTTCACAGAGCAGAAGTTTTCAATTTTGATCAAGTCCAGTTAATCATTTTGTTCTTTTATGATTGTGTTTTGATGTCATAACTAAGACATATTTATCAACTGAAGATCACAAAGATTTTCTTCTAAAAGTTTTCTAACTGTAGACTTTACATTTAGGTCTAAGAAACATTTTAAGTTAATTCACGTATAAGATGCAATGTATAGCTCTAGGTTCATTTTTTGCACAACGAGCTCCTATAGTTTGAGCACTGTTTTTTGAAAAGACTCTTTCTCCACTGAATTTCCTTTTGCACTTTTCTCTAAAATTGACTGGCTGTGTAGGTAGAATTGGTTTTGGACTCTCTGATATACTTTCTAAAATGTAACTAGTAAGATGATGAAACTCACTGTAGTTCTACTAAGCAAGCTACCCAATATATATGGGAAAATGAGAAGTCCAAACAGGTAAGTGAAGAGATGGGGAGAAAGAGGCTTAATAGAACATGGGTGGACCTAAAATAATGAAATGCTCAGGGTGATAACACAGAGTCATCCTTCTTTGCTAAGGTGCTATTTCCAAGCACGTGGGCCACCTCTCTTTATTAGAAATCAGGTTGTTGTTGTTGTTGTTGTTTTAACAGAGGTATTGGGGATTGAACACAGGACCTCAGGCATGCTAAGCATGCGCTCTACCATTGAGCCATACCCCATCTCCCCACGTTGGATTCTTTTTCCATGAATTCACTGACCTAAATTGAAGATGACATACCAATGTTGGGCAGACCCTTTAGGAGGCAGTACACATCTGAGTACCAGGGGATGAATAAAGAACAGCTCCTCATAGCTCTGTGTACACATCTTGCCAGGTGTCATTTGTTTGTTGTTTTCCCTTTCTCCTGACTCACTTTACATACACCTGTATGGTGGTCACTCAATGAGTATTCCACTAAAAGACTTCTCAGATTTAAACCCTCTGTTCATGGGCAAGAGTTTCTGATACTTAAACTGTCCAAATCCAAATCCTCAGCCAACTTCTACCTGTACCTCATACCCCTTTGTGTGGCTAAGAAAGTAACTCATATAAAAGTTATCTCTCTTTCATAGGCTATAATTCTCCTTTAATTACATTATAATTAAAAGCAAATTAAAAAACATGCAGATGAATAACTTCATATGTTATTTTTCTTCTGGAAATCAGCTTTTTTTCCTTTAAAAATCAGCCTAAAATAGAGTAGGAAATTGGTTTGGAGCATTTTGATCATAACCACTGTTGTGTGTGTGTGTGTGTGTGTGTGTGTGTGTGTGTGTGTGTGTGTGTGTGTGTGTGTGTGTGTGTGTGTGTGTCTTTCCCTGAAAGGCACTCACACAGAGAGCAGTGTGTGTGTGTGTGTGTGTGTGTGTGTGTCTTTCCCTGAAAGGCACTCACACAGAGAGCATTTTAATTTTCCTTGGTATTGCTATTTTGACCTCTGAGACCTTGCAAAGTAAAGTATTTATGATCCTGGGCTTTTTTATGGTATTGTTTCAATATTTTTGTAACATTTGTATTTCTTGCTGATGTTTTTGGCATTAAAAATCACTCAAGCTGTGCTGAAATATAATGGTATTCACTGAACCATACCATGGAAGGATAATTCAGTTCAGTGAGGTTATTCTAGCTCATCATGTACACAAAGGATTGAAAGAAACTGTAGAAGATTCTCAGTTCTCTACACGGGCAGCACTGAGTCTTTTTTTCCCCCTCTAATAACTTGACATAGAAAAACCTTCACTTGAATACAGAAATAACTAGTTTTAAGTCTTTAGAACAAACCAAAGGAACAATACAATAGCCAAGGCATAAAGAAGCAAGTACTGGTGAACAGTTGCTCCAGGTCACTAATTTCCTTTACCTGTTACCCAGACAAAAATCAAACCTCAACCAACAGTCAGCTTTCATTCCCAATTTCAAGGCATCCCCCTAAGAAACCCCCCAGATTTTAAGTTTCAAACATGATTAGAGTAGTGGATTGTGCTATGACAGATAAAAACCAGAGATGATTTAATTTCTGTATTTTAAGCTGTCCCTAACTATAGATATCCATAGTGCCTGAATTTGACTGCTATACTCATACCATTTTGTATATATTTTGCAATTCCTGTCCCAAGAATAGATTAAATCAAAACCTTTCTGTCTCTTGTCACACTCAGCTTGAGATGTTAATTCCAACAGCACCCAATATTATTTGAGTTTTTCTATATTTTCTCTTTGATTGGCTGATCATCCAAGTTTGGCTTTGAGTATACAACATAAACTCCTAAAGGATGAAGTATAAAATTTGACTGATCAAAGCACTAATATTTACATGCTATATTTACATATATATATATTATTATATATATATTATATATATATTATATTATATTATTATATATTTACATATATATATATTATTATATATATATATATGCAGATAGATAGATACAGATGAATATAATCTCCAAAACACATAAATTTTTATCCAACTCCATGGGACAAATATATTTTGAACTACAAATGATTGCATGGGACCTTCAATTTAGTGTACTCATACAACAGAAGCCATAAATTCCTATTGAAGATGAAAAACAGATCTCCCAAGTTTTACTCCCTGTAGGTAAGTAAAAGTAAATACTGCTGC
Source organism: Camelus dromedarius (assembly GCF_036321535.1). Taxonomy (NCBI): domain Eukaryota; kingdom Metazoa; phylum Chordata; class Mammalia; order Artiodactyla; family Camelidae; genus Camelus; species Camelus dromedarius. The sequence continues at coordinate 13,581,118 of NC_087462.1, read as the reverse complement.
AGTATTTAAATACAGTAGGGTGCTTCAACACATGGGCCCTGGAACCTAACCAGCCTAGGTTCAAATGGTGCCCCTGCTATTTATTTCATAAGTGACTTTGACTTTGGACATATTTGTCTCTTTAGAGCTCAATTTTGTCATCTCTAAAATGGGTACAGTAGTAATTTGGTTTCTGGTTCAGTTGCAATAGTACACACTGTAGAGTAATACTGACTTAAAACAAGATTGAAGTTTATTTTTCTCTCGAATAATTTGCTGAGCATAATATCCTAATAAAGTAGCTTCTTTATGGTGCTAGTGATGGGGCTCATTCTACCATGATGTTCTGCCATCCTCAACATATAGCTTCCATATTTTGGTCAAAAAATGCTTATTAGGCTCTTGTTGTCATGTACACATACCAGTCAGTGAATAAAAGAAAAGGTGGTACAGTAATGATGACCCTTCGCCACCCTCCCCTGTATCTCTGCCCCTTCACAGGGTGACTTTGCAGTGACTCCCATTAAGTAGTTTCTTTCCCCGCCTCTTGAGTCCAAGAATGCCTTATCACGTACTTTAACTAAGAGAACATACCAGAAGCAACATATATGAGTTCTGGATCTAGACGCCAACTGGTCTTGCAGTCTTCCACTTGCTTTCTTGGTACTCTCTCTAGAACCTGACCAACCTATGTTCAAATAGTGCTACTATTTATTTCATGAGTGACTATGACTTTGGACAAATTTGCCTCTTTAGAGCTCAATTTTGTAATTACAATTATAAATGATCCTAGGTCAGTCCTCTGGATGAAGACAGACATGTAGCTCAACCATCCTCTTTGCCTCAGCTGATGGTCAGCTCCCAGCCAATCTGATAGCTAACCGCACATGTATAAGCACAGATGATGCCAGAAGAATCTGAGTTGATCCCAGTCCGAACTGCCAACATGCAGAATTATGAGTAAAAATAAAGTATTGTTTTAACCCACAGAAGTTTGGGGTACCTCATTAGGCAGCAAGAGACAAAAAGGAAAAAAAGGCATCACTTTCATTTTAGAATCTGCACATACCCCTGCCACTCTTGTGTCACTGGGAAGAATTCAGTCACGTGACCATAGCAGTTGCAAAGGATGGTGGGAAATGTAGTCTTTCACTGAATAGTCACGTGCCCGGCTACAGCTAGGTTCCTATTACGGAAGGAAGAAAAGGGGAATCTAGGGAATTTGTACTGGGGGACAACTAGTTAGGTTTCAGTCACTTCCACCTCTTCAGCTGGCTATAAAGATTAAACATGAAATAAACGTTAATAGTCTCAGGCCAAGAGCTGGAACCCAGTAAGGGCCCAATAAATGTTTGCTGTCATTTACATCCAGAATCAGAAATAGATGGCATTTGTTTAAAGGGTCACAAAGAATAGTCAGAAGGATCAAATTCTCCATACCTGCTTCTGGCTCATCTGTTATCTTCCAGCAACCCTCCCCTTGTGCCAGACTAAACTCAGGGACCACAATGGAAGGAGATCCATAGAGAGGATGTAAAAAAAGTGACACTGAAACACTGTCTGCTGATGTGACGTGACAGAGCTTGGATGTCTGTTAGAAAAGATTAGATGGCACTTACGGCATAAAGCCAGGGGACAGGACTGTCACTGTAAAATAAACAGAGAATGTCACTGGGCAACAGCCAGAAATCAGAGTGGGAAGGACTTTTTACTACTTCTTTTTTCTTTTTTTTTACTGGGAGTTTTGTTTAAAAAAAAAAAAAAAAGATTGTGTGTGTGGAAGTAAACTATCTTAGCCTTGAGGAAAGAGGGAAAAAAAACCAAGAGCCCATTTCCTGTAGCCCAATTACGTATCTTCCAATTTTAATGGAAAAGAAATGAAAGACAAGGGCAGAACGGAAGATGGGTTATAGGCAACGGACAGAAAAGAAAACTAAAAGGAAAGCTTTTGCGAAAAGTTTGATGGATATACACAAACTAAACAACCCCCTCAAAAGGTGATTATCATTTATTAACCAACTAGACGACTACCAAATAGTAACTATAGAATAAGTAAGCAATCATTAAACAAGCCCTCGTCAAGAACATGTGTTCACCCGTATTTTGAAATCTGATGTTTTGATTTGTCCCCGACTATCAGATGGCCTCATATTTGGTAAACAGTTATTACCGTTGAAATCTGTGTAAAGTATATCTCTCTGCTTCCAGAGTTGCTGCCAGTTCAGAATTTGCTAGTACCAGTCAAATCCTGAAACAAGCTGAAAAAGTATAACTGAGGGACCCTGGAAAGAAGGAAGATTAAATAATAAGTAAAGAGACACATGCACAAAAGAACGAGACAGCAGTGAGATTCAGGGCAGGTGATGGCTGTCTTGTGAGTGGCAGTATTTACAGTGTATGTCCAACTGAAACACAAGGAAGGGCTCAAGGTCAAAAACAACTACAAAAACAGAAAGCCATAAGAAAGAAGGCTTTGTCAGGGGCCATAGCGGGATGAAGCTTAAAAGCTGAGAGTGGTGTCCTCAAAGGTGACCCAGAGAACAGGAGGAACATTCCAAAGGAGAGACACTTCAGAAACGGGAGAAGGATCGTAGACCAAGGTAATGACACAGAGGAGAAAAGGAAGACGGACAGCTACAGAGAAGCATCTCTAGAAATACTTGTTTTTATTCAAAGTGATTACGAAGCAAACACCCATGTCACCTACAGTAGTTGACATTTTAAAATAAGAGAAAAATGTCAGGATAATCCTATCAAAGGATTAGGAAACTGTACTTTAGAGCATGGGAGGAATCCAATCAAAGACTGAAGTGTGATGCCCAAGAGTTTTAAGTCAGCATTTCCAGAGGGTATTCGAAGGAATACTAGCCTCTCCTAAGGGTAATAGGTATTACATAAAAACAATAAACATAAAAAATGGCCAGGTTACATGTGGTTATATAGGTTTCTTTTCTGCAGAGAATGTTAAGCGTTAATGGATAACACGATTACACAAAGCCAAAAAGGAAATGTATGGTAAATACCTGTTCCTTGTTCCCTCATCACCATTCACCACTTACCCTTTGGGGAGTAAAATGGTCATTGGCATTAGGATTTTCCATCAGAGCATCCAGGTTATAGGTCCCTCTCAAAGTAGTAGAGACATGACCGAGTCTAGGAGTCCAGGCCAATCACGTTTTCCCTACTTCCTAAGGCTGCGTGTTTTAGCAGATGGACTCAAGAAAAAAAAAATCAGTGTCATGACATATCACTGCTTTCTTCCTGCTAATGGGCTTCCCCTCTCACTCAGGGTCCAGCTGTTCAGGTTTCCTCCAGTGTTCTGAGCAACTCCGTATCCTTTGAATGAATTCCACTCAGGCTTGGTAGCCAGAGTTCCTTTGTTTGTAACTAAATTGCTCTGAGGGAAGCAGTTTGCAACCCGTCATAAATACATTTGACTATGGATTTGTTTTTCTTCCTTTTTTTGGCAAAATAACACACTGCACAGGTTATCTTCAGAACACACACAGATTAGATAATAATGGAGGGTTTTTGGAACCTATTAAGGGAACATCAACTGTGTTCGATGCTTGTATTTACTTATGAGAAATCACCAAGCAAGGAACAAGAACACCTCCCTTTTTGCGTGTTCTAGCTAGAGAGAGCATTAAAGTGGCCTTGCCAATGATGGTGAAATCACCACACAAAGATACTGTACTGGCACTAAGACCATTAAGGGTCAGATGACTGTTAGTCTGAGTGTAACTGTGCAGGACCCTATATGGTCTTCCTGGGACAGACCCCTCCCCCATATCCTCTGTTGTAGCTCCTCTCTGAAATACCCAGATAATATCTCATGCACATTTCTTGAGTTTTTCAGATGCTAAAAAACCACCACCAAAAGGAAGAAATTAACTACCTGATGATCATAAGCACGTAGCCCCCAGACCTACTGGCACCTGAGGGTTGATTGTGTTAATTGCTGTGTTACCTCAAAGCAACCAGTCAGAATTGTGCACGAGCTGATCACGTGCCCTGGGACGCTCCTCCCTCACCTTGCCTTTAAATACGCTTTGCTAAAACCCGTCCATGGGGTTCAAGTTCTTTTGGGCAATGAGCCACCCATTTTCCTTGCTCCTTGCTGCAGTAAACCTTCCTCTGCTTCAGACTCTGATGTTTCGGTTTCTTTGGCCTCTCTGTGCGTCAGGGACACAAATTTGTGTTGGGTAACAGGAGGAGAAATGTAACATCCTTAGCAAAGTATAGGATTTACTAGGGCATCGTATTTGTAAATGACTATAAAAGGGAACCCTGCGCTAACCACAGGGCTGGACCTGCCTGAAAAATAATAAACTCTCATTAATGGAACAATCTCCTTCACTCTGGAAGGGTGTGGAGGGGTGGAGGAAATAGACCTTGCAAGCCTCCACCCAAAGCCCAGAAACAATATGGTGTTGTGTATTTATCTTTTAAAAATATCTCTTTAAGTGTTTTTATTTAAGAAAAGCAAAATGTCCCTAACATGGAGCACAACACAGGAACATGCCTTAATAGGAAAACAGAGGGAAGAGGAGGTTCCAAGTGGAAAAAACGAATAAAAAGGCACTAAAAGCACACACCCAAGTCATGTTAACACAACCTTTGTGTTTCTTCACAGTTTCTACAATGACAAGTCCAGAAACAGGAATAAGTATTCATAATAGTAATAGTCAACACTAATAATATGATTTGGGTTCTATTCTATTCACATTATTAACTATTATCCCCAATATACAGGTGAGGAAACTGAGGCAGGAAGGTAGGTTAACTGTCCAAAAAGCCTGCCCCTTTGGCAAATTTTACTTCTCCTCAGCTAACTCTCTTGCCCAGTCTATCCCACAAAATGTGCAAAAATGGTACAATCTGTAGTGATAATGATGATGCAAGGAAACTGTATCTAGGTTTGCAGGCATATATGTATCCAGCACACATATACGCACTCATACGTATTCAAAAGCTGCCTGAGAGGGATGCATAAGAGAAGAAATATTTAATAAATGGAGTGAGCCCTGAAGGAGACAGAAAGGAGAGACAAATAACAGTGTTGAACAGCAGTTGGGAATACATTTTTCTCTAAGCCTGGATAACAGTAAAAATATAACTGTTTTGTAGTAGGTCTCAGGAATGTTGAGGAAATGCATGCCTGAAAACAGTTCCTCGGTAAGTATCATGCAGAGTGATTTGAGGAAAAAAATGTTTTCTACCTGTTTCTTGAGTCTATGGGTCTGGACTGGCTTCCTCTTTGCTAATAACCTGTCCCCTCTCCACGTGAGACATAGATACTTGTCTATGATGGAGGTTGGATGAGGGTACATGGAGTAAATCAATTATGTGGTTGCACTGTGTTTACATAATAAATTCTAAGAGCTCTCTCTAGCTCTCACCAGAGTACCTTTAAAATGTTACAACTTTATCATGAACTTTCAATTTGGTCAGGCTTTGTCAAGAGTTCTAATGTCTTTGTTTCACCTTTAAAGTCAAGAAGAATGTTTCACAAAAATAGAAGTCATCTGGTTCAAATGCCCTAAACTCAGACCCAGAATCTAGAAAAACAGTCTAAGTGAATGAAGCAATTGATGTGTGAAAAAAATAAATTATATGCCTGTCTTGGTCTGCCTCTCATTTGCCTCTTCCTACTGGCCTAGAAGCAGAAAAGAATCTACCTTAAGAAAAGTTACCCAGAAGTGCATAATAATGACAACCCAACATTGGTTTTAGTCTCAGAGAGATAATGAGTGGGTAGGCACTGCCACGAACTGGCAAATGCATGATCATCTCAAGCTGGCAGCTGCGACCCAGACTTACCTATTAGTGCCGTGCCTGCAGTGTGGCTGTAACACTGTCAGGTGAATGTTTAAGCAAAAGGTGTCTATGCCCTTTGCCATGAAAATGTATAATGCCTTCATACTCTGACTACAGGATCATCTCCATGATTTATTTTGACCAAGAGAATAATGCACAAATTGACAGTAATGCCAGAGCTTCTAAGCCTAGAGCTTAGGAGGTCTTGCATGTTTCTGCATGCTTTTACAATCAGCATGAGAACATACCACAGCTAGCCTGATGTGTATGAGAGACAAGGATTTAGAGAAAAGAAAAACTGCCCCAGCTGACAGCCAGACGAATGAGCTTACCAAGATGAGCAAAGCCACACACCTAACCACCAACTCACCCCAGACACATGAGCAATAAACTTACTTCCGCATACAACTAAAGCTTTGTGGTTGTTTGTTATGCAGCATTATCATGGTAGTAGATAACTGATACACAAAACCAGATTCTCAAGTAAAACCTTTTGATTTTTAAAATGCATGCCTGAAAGAGGTTCCTGGAGCAGTATCAAGAGAACAATCTGAGGAAATAATTTTTTCCATTTGTTTATTGAGCCTACTGGTCTGGATTAGCTTCTCCATTTCTAAAAACCCATTCTTTATCTGTGTAAGATATAGATATTTGTCCATGATGCAAGTTTGTTTTTTATTATTAGCAACTAATAAATGTTTTTCTTTAAAAAAAAAAAAAGAGTTCAAACACAATACTTCTGTGGATCTAATCCAGACCAAAAGCTACTATTCTCTGTTACAGTCTAATTATAATTAAGGAAAGATATTCAAAGAAATAAGTTATCCTTTCCAACACTAACTAAATGAATCTCAGATGTGTTACTTCACCTTATTTGGTCAGTTTTTTAAAAGCATCTTAGTGTCCTCCTTTGAGCATATGGGTATTTCCAGAATCATTCAGTTCTTCTATCCCCATCCTTCCTGCCACTTTGTTTCTGTCCAGAGGTTAGAGACACATGAAGGATCCACACTGTATTCATCTCTACAAGCCTCTTCTGACCCCTGTCAGCTACCATCTTTTGAGAAGGGGATTTGAATTCTCTTCTTGTCAGGAAAAGTAATACTTCTAAAAATGTGCTTGAGGACACAAACGTAGTATATTCTTTCAGCATTAAACTCATACCACCTCTCTCCACAAAACAAATGAATAAATGATGCTTCTACTTTAAAATGGAATAATTTTTACACAATGCTGACTAAAGCAAAATTCCCATGAAATCTGAATAACGTCAGTCTTGGCCAAGCAACAATCTGGGGTAAGAGCAGACGTGCAAATTCTAATAGGGTGTGTCCATTCATTTAGAAAAACGTAGTTCCTCTTTCACAGAACTACTGAAGGAGAACCCATATTGAAAGTTGTGATTATTGTTTGAGCCGGAATTTATAAAGAGACTGAACAGCTGCACACTTTATTAGATCTAATCTAAATACCTGCTCCTTGTATTTTGTGCTGGGAGATATTTATGTTATCAATTCAGCTTTATACTAACCATCAGGAAGAATACTCCCTGTAGCTCTGCCGACTCAAAATAATGACTTGTAAGGGAGCCCTAATGACAGAACAAGGGGCAATTATAGACACAGCATGAGACTTGGAATAACTGTGTGATGTATTTTGTGCACTTGATTGACCTCATGTTCAAGTTCGTTTGTGTCTCATTGCTGTAGATACGGCCTATGCCTCAGGGTATACGCCTTGTTAATTTCAATATAAGAAGACAGAACGGATTAGATCAGATGGCTCACACCAAAAACACAAAGCTGCTCCAGTGCTTGGCAGAAAAGTGATGGCACTTTGGGGTCTACCAGAAGGAACCATCAAATATCTTCCAGGGAAGACAGAGAAGTTAGGATAATCAATACGGAGCGTTAATTCATGGCTACTCTTGGGATAACTAAAACAATGCACATCTTCTTGTGTCTTTACCTAATTAGAGTGCCTACTGGGAGGACTCAGAATTTATAGTTAAATGAGAGGATAGGAAAACAAAGAGCGCCCAGGAACTCAATATAAAATAAGGTTATCGTGAGCTGTCCATGGATTGTATTGCTTTAGAGAAAAACTATTCAGCAGTCTCTTCTGTACCACTTTGAAATACATTCCTGCTGTGCTGTAAATTCACCGAATGAGAAGGGGGGTAGTGACTCTTTTCTGATGGGTTGTTTATAATCCCAATTCCAAATATGCTTACTTAAATGCAGGAGGAAGGGAAAGTAAAAGAAAGGGAGTATAGGAGAGGAATTGGTTGGTTTTTTTTTTTTTAACAATGTTAATGTAACCACCCTACCCCTCAAAAAAAAGAACAACAAATCTTCTCGTTTCTTTGTGTTCAAAATTATAGAGGGAGTTCAGGCATACAACGATATTGCAGACTGACTGCAAAACAACACGGAATAACTGGCACTTACGCAATTTCTCAGAAATACAGCTTTAACTCTACACTGGCTGAAAACAGGTGTTCTGAAACAGTTGTTTTATCTGTCTTGGTCATTTGCTAATAATACCATCGAGTCAACCCCACCTACACTTCCAAAGTCGCTGTTAGAAAAACCTACAAAAGCATCGGTAAAAACTTGAAATCAAGGTTTTCTAAGTGATTCCTAGGACCAACATCTTTGCTCTTCTATTGTTAGCCATGTCATCTTCGAGAAAGTGCATGACTAATATCCAATACTGAATGAGGAAATTCCCAACTCAGAATATAAAAATAAAGTGCCAACCTAGAGAGGAACACAGGCAAACACTGCCAAGCAACTACACACTGGAATATGGGAACCTACTCCATATCTACCTGGCTTGAAAAGTTTAAGCTGAAAATGGGTCATAACTTAAAGTATAAGAAGGTAAGAGCGGTTATAGGAAGGGACAGGATGCTGACGCCTTCCACACCAATTTTTGCCTCAAATGTCAGGCAAACAGCAGGAAGCACGTGCTCAAACATGCAGTGCTTTTCTGAAAACTGATTTTCCATAGGCCAAATTTTAAAAACAAATATTAATAAGTTCTCGTCAAGACACTAAGCAGATAAAATATACTGGTTTTAAACAGCATGTAGAAGAATGGATTTTCTCTGAGCAAACAGATTTGTGGCTGAGAACTCTTACTGTAGAGAAGACATTTCTTCTCCACTGAGGCAATATCCTTGACTAACTTAGAGAAGCTAATAAGATGCAGGCAATCCAAATAAGCACGTATAGCACACAGGACTGACACTGATTTTAAGTCACTGCCTTCCAATTTTATTTTAACAGTACTGCCGTCACTTGTGCCCCAAGTTAAACCAACATGAGAACTCTCAGAAATAAGACAGATAATAGTAGAACAGACAGTCTATAGGATATATTCTTAAGTAGGTACAGACTCACTAATTTAAAGTCAGTAAGTTAGAACAATAAAGCACGACATCAACAGTTAGACATTAGGGATGCAGATAAAAGTTTAGACATGTAACAGCTTTTGATTTGATCTATTTGAACATTTTATTCCACTGAAGTTGAAAAAGGTCATATTTTTTAAAATGTATGATTTGGACATATTTTGACTGGAAACCATCTATTCATCATTCATCTCGTAAGGCAATTTTCCTCTGGGAGACAGCTACCCAAACTTCCGTTCATGCATTTGGGGATATTCACGATACCACACCCTGTCCAGTGACTCAGGTCTGGCTAAATCAGACCTTCTTCTTATTTTTCTAGGTCATGGTAATTGCTTCAAAACAGAGTATCTGATACAGTTAAAAGCCATGAAAGAGCCAAACCCTGAAAATTCTCTGCAATGATTGAAAGAGTCAGTGGATTTGAACCTGGAAACATTTAGCCTGGAGTTATTTGCAGCCATCCTGACATTAAAGAGCGCCTGAGAAGGTCTCCATCAAAATAGAATACAGCCAGACAAGGTAAAGGGAGAGTAAAATCTGATATATTCATTTATTTACTAACTTATTTATTCACCAAATATTTATTGAACACTTACTCTGGCCCTGGACAGTTCCAGATAACGTTAGCAAGTAAAATAACAAACCCGCCTGTCCTCGTGATGCTTACTCTGTAGTGGGATTAAGAACACAGTTGACCCTTGAACAACATGGGGCTTAGGAGTGCACAAACCCTCCACATGGTCAAAAACGTGCAAATAACTTTACATTTGGCCGTCCATCCCTATCCATAGTACCACATCCATGGATTCAACCAACCCCGCATCATACAGTACTGTAGTATGTATTCAATGAAAAAAATCACGTGTAAGTGCACCTGCACAGTTCAAACCCATTGTTAAAACATCAACTGTAATTTTTAAAAATAATTTAAAATAATTCCAGAGTGATATGGGAGCTTTTATGAAGAAATATACTAAGAATGAATGATAAAGTGGGTGTCCTATCTGTCTAAGTGTGGGTGGGCAAACTACATGTCATAGATCAAACCTCGTTTCCACATTTTGAAAAGATTGTGAGAGAGAGAATATGCAACAGAAACGAAACTGTATGCAGCTATTTCAAAGCCTAAAATATTTACTCTCTGGCCCTTTATAGAAAAAGCTGCCAGTCTACCAAGGTGGTTGCCAGGAATGCCTCCTGTCCATCCAAAAGCATCCCAATGATTCTGTCAAAAAACAGAGTCTACTTCCCCACCCTCTGCATCTTGGCTGTGCTTGTACATATTGTTGGTGAACAGAATGATGTAGAAGCAGTATTATGAGACTTCCAAGCCTAAATCTTAAGGGACTCTGTAGCTTTTGCTTTCACTTTTCATAGATCCCTTGTGAAGAAGTCTAGGCTGTCCGACAGGAGGGAGAGATCACAGAAACACAGAGGCCCTAAAGGATGAGAAACCTCGTGGGAAGAAAAGCCACATGGAGGAGAACTGAAGCACCCGAGGTGACACAAAGGCTCCCTTCACATTTAGTGAAGCCATATGTAGTCCTCCAGCCCCAGTCAAGGCACTCCAGCCAACAGCTACCATGAAGAACAGAGGTAAATTATTTCTGTTAAACCCTACTGGAATTCCTGACTCAGAACTGTGGACAATAAAATGACCTTTGTTTTAAGCTATTAAGTTTGGTGGTGCTTTGTTGTATAGTAACAGATAAGTGAAACAGAAATCGGTACCAGAATTAGGGTGCTGCTTTGACGAAAACCTTAAACATATCGCATTGCCTTTGGAACTGGGTGACAGGCAGAGGTTTGGAGAGAAGTGAGGAACCCTTAATGGAGGTTTGAAGAGCATTGAAAAATCAGGTTACTAAAGACCAGAGAAAAATGCCCTGTGTTTCATAGAGGTGGGACATTTGGAAACATCTGTGAATCTAGCTAAGATTTTTAGACACAAGTTTGAAAGTGCCAATTATTTTCTTGCAATTGTACATGATAAAGCAGAGGAGAGAGAGAGAAACTAAAGAAGAAATATGCCATTTACAAGCAGAATTTAGAGGAAACAAAGAGAATCCAGGACAATGTTTCCAGTCAGAAAAATGTTCTCAAAGTGAGAAAACGGCCCCCCATGTAAAACTAAATCAAGAGTCTGGCCATGAAATCCTTTGTTAAGAACGCAGAAGAATTAAAGTGATGTTTACTACACTCTCTGTCTAAATTAAGACAGAGATCTTAAGATATTGTCCCAAATCAGCCTGATAGGCCCAAAGCAGAACAACAACAACAACGATAAAGTGATCCATGTGACTTTGGAACATGGAGTGAACCCTGAGAAGATATGTAAAAACTCCAAAAAATACTTTAAAAGCGCTACATTGGTAGAAGCACACTGGATTAAAATGGAGAGAAAAATGGAGAGAGGCCTCAGGGCCTCTCACTTTGTGTAGGTAGAAAGCAGAGGGAGGCAGGCACTGAACTGCACACACGGGGGTTCTCAGTACATGCAGCCCCACGTCGAGGAAGACAAAGCACTGGAGGACCACTGTCAGGGTATACATACTAGATATATACTAGGACATATGCTAGTGATGCCCAGCGTGTTCAAATTTGGCAGATTACCTATGGAGGTACTTTCTGAGTTTATCTTCATTGGTTTTAAAACACACCTGTATTAGTTTCCTGTGGCTACCGTAACAAATGACCACAGATGCTATGGCTTTCAACAGAAACATATTCTCTCACAGTTCTGGGGGCCACAAGTCCAAAATCAAGGCAGAGTAGGGCAATGCTCTCGCTAAGGTTTCTAGGGAAGAATCCTTCCTTGCCTCACCCATCTTCTGGTAGCTCGAGGTGTTCCCTAGGGTGGCATTACTCCAATCTTGGCTTCATTGTCAAATGGCCTTCCACCCTTCTCTGTCCCATATGAAGATACTTGTCATTGGATTTAGGATTCAATCAGTTAATCGAGGATGATCTCATCTCGAAATCCTTAAGTTAATTACATCTACAAAGACTTTTTCTCCAAATAAGATCACAATCACCCGGTATCAGGGGTTGAAACTTGAACATATTTTGGGGGGAACACCATTCAATCCACTAAAATACATTTTTTTTTAAGTCAAGGGGAAAAATAAAACATTGTGGAATGCCTGAAGCACCATTATAAGGAACCAATTTTGAAAATCATGGCTTTAACTTCAAAGGCATATGTTACTTCATTTTATTTTTAAATTTACAATTTCATAGGATGATGAAGAATTGAGTTTAAGAGGGATCAATAAACAGAAGAAACCAGGTTAGATTTTATGTACTGCATCCACCCCACTTAAAACATTTGAAGCTGTTGGAAAAAATCATTTTGAAAACCCCAGTTCTTCAGATGTCAACCTCCATCTCCACACATAAGAAATTTTTATTTTCATCTTGCTTTCACTGGAACCATCCTTACTCCATTTAGAATGTGAATTACTATTTATATTGCTGCCCTACAATGCCTGAAGGTGACTCAGTAGAGAACAGAAAAGGGAATCACTGTAATACAGACAAGCCTGGTGCTATCTGTCAAACAAAAAGAGCATCCAGTGAATATTTATTGACTCCTTTTTTATGATGCATTCACTTGAACAGCTGAATCAAAACTGGTAGAGAAACAGAGATTAAAAATAACACTAAAAAGCAGGATGATACAATTATGCCACTTTAAAGCTGTAATAGTTAATTTTCATTTCTGACTACAAATGCAATGATGGGTCCATACTCTTAACATAAGAAATGTTTACATATCCTTTATGTTTGCACCTTTCTAATTCTCATGTCTAAAAATACTGTTTGTTAGAATGATTTCTCTCCCAAGTGACAGAAAATGCAACTCAAACTGAATTTAGGAAAAAAAAAAAGTGGAAACAAAAACAAACAAAAAACTTGTTAACTGACTTAATGAAAGAATTCAGAGTTTCAGTTATTAGTGGAGTCAGGTCCCTAAATGAGTCTGTCCATATTTTAAATCTACTTTCCTATGTACTGCCTTCATTACCAAAAAGGCTCTCTCCATGTATTCCTGAAAGTCTTGGGTCACATTCTTTCGGATTCAAATCCAGCAGAAGAGGAAATATTTTCCTCTCAAACACTCCAGCAAAAGTCTCAGGTTTATTTCAGTAGGGTCAGTGCCCAATCCTAAACCAGTCACCGCAAGTAGAAAGATACAGTGCTGTGACTGGCCAGAACCAAAACACATGCCCAGCCCTTCATTAAATTCAGCCTATCATTGGTGGAAATTTAAGTTGCTTCCTTTTACCTTCATTACAGATACCTCTTCAAGGAATTTCCTTATGTATGTCTATGTATTATTTTCTGATTATTTTAATAGAATAAACTTTAGAAGTGCTATTGCTGTATCAGAGTATATACATATATTTAGAAACTTTTAAAAAATCGTACAAAATTACCTCCCTGGAAAGTGGTAAATTTTTATTTCAAGTGAGTGGTGTATGAATTTGCCTTCACATGCTCTCATCATAATTGGATATTCTCATTTTTGCTATTATTTTCCATGCTGGAAGACTAAATAAATTCATGTTTATGTATCATTAAGCACACATATTATGTTTGTTTAAACTCTGAAAAGTCAGTTGTAGATATTAAAACACTTTACATACTTCAGCAAATTTCTCTTACATAATCATAATACCATAATCATACCCAAGAAATTTAATTTAGGTGATATTATTTTAAAATAGTCCATACCAAATTTTTTCCAATGGACCCCAATGTTCTTCAGAGCCTTTTTTTAAAAATGAAAGACCCAATCAGAAGCATGAATTACACTTAGATATTATGATTCTTTATCTCTTTCTTCCCAAACTGTACACCTCTTATTTCTTTTTCTTGTATAATTGCCTTAGCTAGGAATTTCAGTATGGTATTGAAAAAAAGTGGTTAGAGGAAACATCCTTGCCTTGTTTCTGATGTAAGAGGGAAGGCTTCTAATTTTTCATCATTAAATATGATGTTAGCTGTAGGTTTTTACAGATTTTTTTTATTAAGTTGAGGAAGTTACCCTCTATTCCGAGATTACTGAGAGTTTCTATCATGAATGGATATTGGGTTTTGTCAAATGTCTACATTTATCCATATGATCCTATGACTTTTCCCTCATCAGCATGTTGTTGGGATGGATTACATAAATTGACTTTCAAATGTTGAATTAGTCTTGTGTACCTGGGATAAATTCTACTTGGTCATGATATACAATTACATTTATACACTGTTGAATTTCCTTTTATACAGTTCAATTTTCTAATATTTTGCTGAGAATTGTTGATCTATATTCATCAGAGATATTGGTCTATAGTTTTTTTTTTTTTTCTATGCCTTTATCTGGTTTTGGTATTAGAGTAATGCTGGTCTCACTGAATGAGATAGGAAGGATGCCCTCTGCTCCTATCTTCTGAAGAGATTGTAGAGAACTGATATAATTTCTGTCTTAAGTGTTGGTAGAACAGTGAACCAATCCGGGCGTAGTGTTTTCCATGTTGGAAGGTTATTCAATATTGTTTCAATTTTTTTACTATACGTAGGACTTTTCAAATTGTTTACTTCTTCTTGAGTCAGTTTGACAGATTGTCTTTCAAGGAATTGATCCACTTCTACTAGGTTATCAAATCTGTGGGCACAGAGTTGTCCATTGTACTCCTTTGCTGTCCTCTCATTGACCATGGGATCTACAGTAATAATGTCCCCTCTTTTATCTCTATTAATAACTTGTGCCATCTTTTTTTCTTAGCCTGGCTAGAGGCTTAAAAATTTTACTGATCTTTTCAAAAAAGCAGATTTATTTTTTGTTGATTCTTTTAATGACTTCCTGCTTTTGGTCTCATTGACTTCTCATCTAATTTTAGTATTTCTTTTCTTCTATTTCTTTAATTTAATTTGCTCTTCTTTTTCTAATTTCTAAGTGTGGAAGCTTACACTATTGATAAAATATATTGATATAAAACTATATAAGATAGATATACACAAACACAAACGCGCAATGCTGTGAATTGACTTCCAAGCTTTGCTTTCACTGCATAGCACACATTTTGATAGGTTGTATTTTCATTTTGTTCAAAGTATTTTTTATTTTTGCTTGAGATTTCTTCTTTGACCAATGTGTCATTTAGAAGTGTTTTGTTTTTATCTCCAAGTATTTTGGGATTTTCCAGCTACCTTTCTGTTATTAATTTCTATTTTAATTCCATTGTGTTCTGAGAGAAGACAAATATTTTCTACTCTTCTAAACTTTTAAAAGTCTGTTTCATGGCCCAGAATGTTGTCTTTCTTGGTGAATGTCCCATATGAGCCTAAGAAGAATGTACACTTGTTGGGTGAAGTGGTTGATAGATGTGGATTATATCCAGTTGACTGATGGGGCTCTTGAGCTCAACTATGTCATGACTGATTTTCTACCTGCTGGATCTGTCCATTTCTTACAGAGGGATGTTAAAGTCTCCAACTATAATAGTGGTTTCATCTATTTCTCCACTATCAGATTTTGCCTCACTTATTTTGACAGTCTATTGTCAGGTGAACACACATGAAGAATTATTATGTCTTCTTGGAAAATTAACCCCTTTATCATTACATAAAGTCTCTCTTTACCCTGATAACTTTTCTTGCTCTGAAGTCTGCTCTGTCTAAAATTAATATAGCTAGTCCTTCTTTCTTTTAATTTGAGTTAGCATGGTATATCTTTCTCCATCCATTTGGTTTTAATCTATATGTGGCTTTATATTTAAAGTGGGTTTCTTGTATATAACATACATTTGGGTCTTGTTTTTTGATCCACTCTGACAATCTGTCTTTTAATTCAAGCATTTAGACTATTGACATTCAAAGTGATTAATAATATAGTTAAATTAATATCTACCATATTTGTTACTGTTTTCTATTCACTGTTCTAGTTCTTTATACCTATTTTTGTCTTCATTCTTTCTCTGCCTTTTGTGGATTTAATTTAGCATTTTATATGATTCCATTTTCTTGCCTTTTTAGCATATCAGTTATACTTTTTAAATTTTTATTTTTAGTGGTTGCTCTGGAGTTTGCAATATACATCTACAGCAAATCCAGGTCCACTTTAAAATAACACTATACCTCTTCACAGGCTAGTCCAAGTACCTTATAATAACAAATGATCCTGATTCTTCCCTCCTATCATCTCTTTTACCATTGCTGTCACTCATTATACTTCTATATAGGCATGCGTAAGTACATAATCAAATATATCCCTGCTATTATTATCCTGGGCAAATTATCTGGTAGATCAGTTAAAAATTAGAAAAATTAAATTTTTATTTTACCTCCATTTATTCTTTCCTTGATACTCTTCCTTTATGTAGATTTGACTTTCTGACCTATATTATTTTCCTTCTCTCTGCGGAATTCCTTTTATTCTTTCTTGAAAGACAAGTCTACTAACAACAAGATCGTCAACTTCTGTTTGTTTCAGAGTCTTTATTTCCCTTTCCTTTTGAAGGATAATTTTGCAGGGCACAGGATTCTAGATTGGTGGGCTTTTTAGATCTCAATGCTTTAAATAGTTCACCTTGCATCCATAGTTTCTGAAGAGAAGCTAGATATAATTCTTATTTTTGCTTCTCTATAGGTAAGTTTCCTCCCCACCACTGGCTTCTTTCAATATGTTTCCTCTCTATCTTTGATTTTCTGCAATTTCAATATAATATGTCCACTTTAAGTTTTGACATTTATCCTGCTGGTATCTCTAAGTGTCCTGGGTATGTAATTTGGTATTTTTAACATTAACTTGGCAGACATTCCTGTCATTATTGCTTCAAAGATTTCTTCTCATCCTTTCTTTCTTCTCCTTCTGCTATTCCAATTACGTGTATGCTATACCTTTTGTAGTTGTCACAACTCTTAGTATTTTGTTCTTTTCTTAGTCCTTTTTTTTTTTTTTTGCTTTCAGTTTTATAAGTTTCTATTGTCATACTCTCAAGCTTAAGAGATTTCTTTCCTCAGTCATATCTAGTCTACTAATGAGCTCATAAGGGCATGCTTCATTTCTGTTACAGATCTCTAGCATTTCACATTTTTTAGTTGAAGTATAGTCAGTTTACAATGTTTGCTCAATTTCTGGTGTACGGCATAATGTTTCCGTCATACATATGCATACATATTTGTTTCCATATTTTTTTTTTGAGGATTGACTTTATTTATTTATTTATATTTGCATTTTTTTAACATTTTTTATTGATTTATAATCATTTTACAATGTTGTGTCAAATTCCAGCATTCAGCACAATTTTTCAGCCATTCATGGACATATACACACTCATTGTCACTTTTTTTCTCTGTGAGTTATCATAACATTTTGTGTATATTTCCCTGTGCTATACAGTGTAATCTTGTTTATCTAGTCTACAATTTTGAAATCCCAGTCTATCCCTTCCCACCCTCCACCCCTCTGGCAACCACAAGTCTGTATTTTCTGTCTGTGAGTCTATTTCTGTCCTGTATTTACGCTTTGTTTTTGTTTGTTTGTTTGTTTTTGTTTTTGTTTTTTAGATTCCACATATGAGCGATCTCATATGGTATTTTTCTTTCTCTTTCTGGCTTACTTCACTTAGAATGACATTCTCCAGGAGCATCCATGTTGCTGCAAATGGCATTATGTTGTCGGTTTTTATGGCTGAGTAGTATTCCATTGTGTACATATACCACACCTTCTTTATCCAGTCACCTGTTGATGGACATTTAGGCTGTTTCCATGTTTTGGCTATTGTAAATAGTGCTGCTATGAACATTGGGGTGCAGGTGTCATCCTGAAGTAGATTTCCTTCTGGATACAAGCCCAGGAGTGGGATTCCTGGGTCATATGGTAAGTCTATTCCTAGTCTTTTGAGGAATCTCCACACTGTTTTCCATAGTGGCTGCACCAAACTGCATTCCCACCAGCAGTGTAGGAGGGTTCCCCTTTCTCCACAGCCTCTCCAGCATTTGTCATTTGTGGATTTTTGAGTGACGGCCATTCTGACTGGTGTGAGGTGATACCTCATTGTAGTTTTGATTTGCATTTCTCTGATAATTAGTGATATGGAGCATTTTTTCATGTGCTTTTTGATCATTTGTATGTCTTCCTTGGAGAATTGCTTGTTTAGGTCTTCTGCCCATTTTTGGATTGGGTTGTTTATTTTTTTCTTATTGAGTCGTATGAGCTGCTTATATATTCCATATTCTTTTTTGTTAAAAGTTACTAAAAGATATTGAATATAGCTCCTTGTACTATACAGAAGAAACCTGTATAGCATTTCATTTTTATTCTTTCTTAGAATTTCCATCTCTCTGCTTACATTGCCCATCTGTTCTTGTGTGATGTCTACTTTGTCCATTACAGCCTTTAGCATATTAAAGGCTAGCTGCTTTAAATTCCCAGTCTGATAATTCAAACATCCCTATCATATCTGAGTCTGGTTCTGATGCCTGCTCTGTCTCTGTAAGAGAGTGTGTGTGTGTGTGTCTGTGTGTGTGTGTCTGTGTGTGTGTGTGTGTCTTTTGCCTTTTAGTAAACCTTGTAATTTTTTTCTTGATATCCATACATAATATGCTGGCTGAAAGGAACTGCAGTAAATTGACCTTCAGGAATGTCATGGGAATGCATGCAGAAAGATGAGAAGAAGACTTTTATATTCCTACAATTAGGTCTCAGTGTTCTATTTAGCCTGCATCTCTGGACTGTGAACTCAAATGCTTCTCAGTTTTTTCTGTCTCCTTAGGTGGATAGCTTAGCTTCTCCCACGTGGAGGACCAGAGCAGGCTAGAATTGAGTGTTTCCCTTTCTCTAAGTTGGCTAGGCTCTGAAGAAAACCCAAAAGTTTAGGTTCTGGTAGAGTAGTTTATTCTGAGGCTAAGTCTTGTTAAAAACAGAATGCTCTGGTGTATTTCAAAACCATTACCTTTCCCCTCCTCTACTGGGAGCACGGAAGGATTTGTCTCTGATACTCATTGAGAGAACCTGGTAGAGCTCCTGCAGGGTAAGACGCACAGATGCCTCATGACTCCTACCCCTCACACTGAGCCTCTGAGCAATTCACCAACTACAGTTCAGGTTTCCTAACCCCGCCACTAGTTCCTGTAACTTCTGCTCATGGCTTTCTGTTCCATTCTGTCTCTTCAACTTGGGGGGCAGCAGTTTGCCATGTGACCTCACTTCTCTGATGAATCTGAGAGCAGCTGCTGGTTTTTCAGTTTGTTCACCTTTGTACTTGTTAGGACAGAGTAGTGACTTCAAAGCGCCTTATGTGCTGGATTGTGAACTCCAAGTCCCCACTTTCTTCTCTAGTTTACCATGTCCTCGTTTCTAACATCCATTCTGAGGCGTTTTGTGGCCTACTACTTCCTTTACAGCAGATATGCCTTTGCACACGACAGAAATGTCTCATTTCTTCCACCATAATGTCTGTCTAGGATTTGCTCATATGCAGGAAAGTTATTACCAATCTCTGATGAGAATCTATTCTCTTACCTATGGTGAGGAAGTGAAAGAATTCTCATTTACTCATATGCCCTCTTCGTGTTGCCAGAGCAGAGTGGATCTCAGCTGCAGAGGACAGAAAGCCTGAATCAAATCATCTCGTGCCAAAAAGGAATTTATTGGCTCTTGTAAATGGAAAGCTCAGAGGATTAGAGCTGACTTCAGATATAACTGGACACTACAAGGACATTCTTCTGACCTTAGGTGGACAGTTTAGATGGGTATCTCCCATCTTCTGTGAACTAGCTTTGTTCTCAGACAGCTCTTCTTTTGTGTTTCTATGATGACTGCCATCAAATCCAGACTTTCTCTTCTCAACTACAAGCCCAGGGAAAACAATGAGTAACCCTCTTCCAGGATTTCCAGAAAGGTTTCAATGTATCATTGGTTCTGAATGGTTCTTAATAGGCTGTGGGCTGACATCTGATCCAATCACTGTTGCCCAGGGAATGCAAGATGCTGGTTAGCTATGGCCTAGGCAATATAATACACTCATGAACAATGAATGAAGTCAACTCCCTTGGAAACCCTTGGAAAGAGCTGGGGATGGTGGGTAGCTCAGAGAATAGAGATTCAGTTAGTGAAAGATGGATGGACAGATACTGGGCAGCCAAATCAACATGATGTCTACCCTGGAAAACTAGAGCTAATTTGTAGTTATTCACATCAGCAGGTCTTGGATGAACAATTCAAAAGTAAATTTTACTAGTTTGTAATTATTCAAGTTTTTTCTTTTTTCCTCCAGATCAGATATTTAGGTAATCATAGTATCAGAATTTTGGTATTTATTCAGTACTTCATTTATTTTAGATTACTACTTCCCACTTCTAATAATAATGTTCTACTCATATAATGATTAAGTTAAGTTACTTTGGAGGAGATTTTTAATACCATGAACTGAAGATCATAACGACAGGTGAAAAATAAACAATAGGAACCAAAGAGAATACAGGCACTAGTTTCATGAAAATATTACCCCCCCCGCCCCCTGTCCAACTCCATGTAATGACTCCATGTAAATATGATTTGTGATTTATTGGTAATACTGTTTTCAAAAACACATACACACGTTTCTTCATTTTCCCCCTAGGGTACACACTGGGGTTTGTAATAGTTAACGATAATTCATGAATGTTGAATTGCTATGAGTTTCATTTGCACTATTATCCTTTTGAATGCAAAATAAGAAATACGAAATAGCTCTCTCTATATACAATTGTTTGTATAGGACAAATTACGGGGTTGATGAAATCATTAAATTTGACAGGACATGTAGTAAGAAAGAAACAACTATAAAATAGATGGTAGGCACAGGCAAAGACTAAAGATATTTTCCAATAATCAATTAGAACTCTGATAAACAGAGTGAAGAACAATAATCTAAATTAATAGGTTTCTTATATTCAAATCACTGACATGGTTGTAAGTTGCAGAAATGATGGAGCACCATAGAAACCACATCTGACAAAGAAAGTCCTGAGCAGGGGTCGTTAGTGTTAAATAAATATTCAACATTCACTTTCCACAATATTGAAATGCTGGCAGGCTGGATCCCAAAGGCCCCACGGACCTCACTCTCACAGAAGTATGGTTTTGAATTAACAAAATATCCTGCACTCGGTAAAAGCACTTTAGCTCTTAGACCCTGGGGCCATATGAGGAAAAGGGGGGATGTGCTGAGATGTCAAGCATCGTTTGGTTCTCACCCTACCTCATTGGAAAAGAAAGTAAAACCCACACTGCATCCTCTATAAACCAATAAACGATGTGCATCTTACAAATACTTACTGAGCTCAATTCAGGTGCAATTTCTAAATGTTGTAAAGTTTGAGTTCACGGTATACTGTAATCTCTACCAAAATCTCAGAACAATTTTCTGGATAACGTTCATTGATGAGACATTAGGTTGACCAAAGAAGAAGAAGGAAAAGGAAAAAACGCAGCGTTAGCTCTCTGGGCGAGTCTTCTCTAAGTAACCAGAATCCTGGTATGTTATAGTCAAGTGGGAAGGACGGGATATTTGGAGTTAAGCAGACCTGAATATGAGCCTTGACACCTACCAAATGCAGACTGGGGACTCTGGTCAATTCACTGCACTTCTCTGAGACTGATAGCCATAAATGGATAATCACTACAACTTTGCAGGTTTGCTTAAGAGCAAAGACTCGTCATTTAAACTTTAAAGCAACTTTCTCACTGACCTGAAATTATGTGGAAAAAAATTTATCTGCTTGTGTACTATTTTGTGTGGATAACTACACCATTACTCTTACTGGTATATCAGTGCCAAGCAGTGTAATAAACTAGCATATTAAATCTTGTATTTCTTTAGATTTTAAGGTGTATTTTGTGTACATATGTGGTAATTCACCATCTATCCCTTTATTTCCAAAAGAGGAAAAAAAGAACATACTGTTACTCTTACTATGCTTTCAAAAAATTCCACATGTTTGAGTTTCTGAATATCAGTTAAGGATTTGGAGCATAGGATTTCCAGGAAGCATCTTGCACCCAAGAGATTATTTTCATTATGTCTAAAATATCTTATCTAGTAAGGATGAGGGGGAAAAGAAACTTTTGCATTTAATTGCTTCTTTGATTTGTATCAGCTGCCTTAGCTTTATTGCTGATGCCAACCATAGTTAGAAGATTTGGAAGGTGAGAGATAACAGAAGAGTAGCTTCTGTGTGGCTTACAAATGCAAAGCAAAGCATCTTTATTGATATTCTTTTTAAAGAGTTCACTGAGGTGCAGCTCACAGTTGTCGAATGGAATGGAAAACAGAAATCCCTTTGAAAATAAGAGATAGAATTCAAGGTCAGTCCCCCACAAGCCCGTACTCCCTCTACCCTCATCTTTTTGGAAATGGTAAATCATTTATCTGGGTTTGTTCACTGCATGCTGATGGTATCGCACCTTATCACTGTCTAAAAGAACACTTCATGCGCATATTTTTAAAACACCCATTTATCTTCTCTTGTCCCCTAAGCTAATTTGAACCCCAAAAGCCTCACTGGAAAAAAATGGATAAGTTGCCACGGTTTTGATAAAAGTTAAAACTTTCTTAGATCTGTCATTCAAAGTTAATGAATACTAGATACACTTAGAGTAGATATATTTTCTCTTAGATGAGCCCAGTGTGTCTACTCCAAGGACAATATTTACAGCATTCAAGACAAGAGGGGAATTATTATACTATTCCTATGTGGAGGACAACATCTTTCTGGTCATCTTTTTTCCATTTTCTTTATGCTGGATCTCTCAAGAGAGAAAACTGGTGATGAGTTGCTGAAATGATCGTTATTACCACAGTGCAAGATGCTTAAGCCAGAAGCACTCAAACATTAACTCCACCCAAATCTCTGATTCATTTCCCAAATGATGCAGATGCTGCTGGTCTAAAGATCCTAATATGATAATCATTGGCTTAAGCCACACAAAGATAAGTTCATTAGTCATCAGCATTAGAATTTTAAAGCATTACTTCACCATAATACTTTAAAGGGATTCTTTAAATCCTTTAGCTAAGGGGTTTCTAAAAAATACCTGAAATATAGGCCCAGGGATTTCTAAAAATACCTGAACTATAAAAATGCTGAATAAAACAGAACCAAGCCCATATAAATCTACGACAAAATCAGTTCAACAAACATGGTATTTCGACACTATTAAAATATGGGTGTGCTACAAAATTAAAGATGATAGTTTCAGCCAGCAGGCTCTTATACAAACTATGTTCAATACGGAAAAATATATTATGCTTCCCTGCACACCTAAGTTTTGTGGCCTAAAACATTGTTAAAAGGTAAACCGAGGTACATTAAAATTTCGAGAGTTTATTTTGAGCATATATCAATTCAGATTGGGCAGCGCCAAACCAAAGGTGGTTAGGAGCATTCCACTGACAGGAGCTAGGGAGGAGTTTTTATCAAGAAGATGTGGAAGCAAAGCAAAGAAATTATTTGATTGGCTATAGTTTAAGCAGTTGCCTTATCTGGGAAAGCCTAGTTGGAGATTGGTAACTGGTTGTTCGCAAGTTTCATTTTCTCAGACCTGAACATACTGGCTTTGGCTTAGGTTTTGGTTTGCTTATGTAGGTTCCCAAGGCACCAGTCACCCCAGGCAAATGGCCCCCATATTTACAACATTACATTTGTTCCAACAACATTACAACTGTTCCATTCATTTTAGGAGGCAAGTATTTACTGGTGCTCTCCTTCCAATGGTTAATGCGGTAATTCCCCACCCCTGTGCCAAATTTAATTCATGTGCAAATTTTTATATTCGCTTTGTCAAATCTTGATCCAGGTATAAATTTTACATTTTCTATAACTCGATTATTCATATTGCTAGATATCTGTGAGTGTTCTTATGACAGCAGAGACCAGAGCATATTTTTCTTCAAAGAATACGTAAGAGGCAAACATGTAACTTTGAGTCAGGATCAAAAAAATAAAAATAGTAACAAGAAAACAGCTCATGTTTCTGGAATACAGAAGGGCTTTGAAACATTATCATGCATGAGCGAGCAATAGGGGCAGTAACAGTTCACCTCTATAAAACAAGACATCCTAAAAAACAACCAAGAAATGAGAAGGATTCCTAAGGATGTTTAAATTAAGAACAAGACAGAAAGAAGTGATGGATCTATCTTCCACAGTAACAATTTAGTGTTTTGAGTCTTGGAAGCTTGCCTCCTCTCAAAATCTAGTATTATTCAAAAGTGCCTTAAGAACCTAAGAACACAGAGAGGATTAAGAAGTTGATGTTGCTGGTCTGGAGACCCCACTCTGGGCTACAGGCCTAGAGTTAAATTGCATGAAAGCACCATCCCTTAACTTTAGTATTATGAAAACTAAAGACCTTTGAACTTTCCTCCTAAAGAATCTGCTTGATTAATTCAGTGGTGGGCCCCAGAATCTATAAATGATTGTGACAGGACCAATTTGGAAAACTCTGAAAAAGATGGTAATCCTTGAAGAGTTCTTTCCTCACCCATGCCTTGCATCTCATTCTACTGCGATCACTTTCCCATCCAGAATTGCCCATAAGGACTCACTGCTGATCACTTGATTTCTACTTAGGTTATGTTATTAGAAATAAATGTTATACTGCATATATGCTCCCAGTCTCACAGACATTCTGTTAATGGAAATTACTACACACCAACTTCATACTGAACATGCCCTTTAAAAATAAGACATTGAAAGACTTGAGCAGTTCAAGATGCCCCTTTTCCTGAAAACCTCCACATGATGCTAAAGTTTGCCCAGGACTTTTCCAGTGTTAGCACTAAAACTCTTGCAGCCCAGGAACCCCTTAGTTCCGGGCAAACTGAAACAGTTTGTAACCCCATCATTCTGTGGTTGAATCCTCATGTTTCCCAGATGCCTTTTAGAAGTGGAAGCAGTGAAAACAAACAAAAACCCTTTAATCTAGAGCTACTTCTTCTTTTTCAGTTACACTCTTGCTGATACTCTTTATATATTTTTCAGAGCAGGAAACAAAACATTAAACAGCCAAATCCAGGAGTGACTTGGGGGCAAATAGTGAAATGTATTCAACTTTCTATCCCCAAGGTCTAGCCTAGTAGTGTCTGACACTGTGACAGGTATACAATAAAGTTTGGTGGATGAAAGAGGTTGGAGGACTTGAAAACACTGCTTTCCGTACGCAAGAAAGAAGTCATTTCCTTCCGTGAATATGCTCAGAGTTGGTTCTCTGCACACCCAACCACCAAAAAGTGAATTCTACCAATCTTTAGTTATGTTTCAGGTATATGCTCCACTTGCAAACTAGGCTTGCTCCTGCAAATGATCCTCATAAAACAGTAGCTCTCAAGTTTACCTGTCAGAAGAATGGATGAAGTGCCACAGAAGAGATCTGTCATCTGTTGTGAAGTTTGCTTTGGGAAAATAAATAAATGCATGTATTTACACAATTAAAGATCAGGGCACTGACCTGAGGCTTTCTGATGTCTACCAGGAAAAGTCAGATTAAGTGTATACATTTCTCCTGATTCCCAGTGACAGCTGGGAGGCATTTGACAGCCATTCTAACAGTAGAAAAGCTTCTTCCTACGAAGGAGAAAACTATAGAACCAAATACCAAGTTAGGACACTGAAATAAAGGCTTTCTAGAGATTTTTCAATAAAAAGGCTTAGGAAAAAATTCTGACTTTTGTTTGAGACATGTATCATAGGAACAACAGTTAAACACTTAGAAATCAGTAAATTCACTATCACCACCCCGTATCAACTGAAGTTATGAAGACTTCCAAATAGCCAGGAGAGTGTATGTGTGTGTACACATATCTGGACAGGTGTACTTACGTTGGAAACATACTAGGACTTTGAAGAAATACAGATCCCATTCCTATAAGGGATTTGGTAGGTGACAGTGCACATTGGTGTAGCTGATTTGAAAATTCTGTATGTAAATGACCCCTCTCCCCAAATCTTAATATTTACTCTTGTACCAACCACACCAACTCTTTTATAGATTTCAGTCACCCATTAGTAATGAAAGCCCTTGGAAAACATCCTTTGAGCTATAGTCTTTCAACGCAGTCTTTCAATATTCTGTCAAAATCTGGATTTCACTGAATGCTCTGGATTCTCCCACTTGTATTTTCCCATCACCTCTGCCTGAAACAGTAATTTTAAGGTCTTTCCTCTCCTTCCCTCCTATGCTCCAACACTTTGAAGCCTTTCCTTCAGCATCCTAGCTCTTCTTGTGCTGACAGACAGACCGATGAAAGACAGAAGCATATGGCTTTTACAAAGTCTTTTCACTTGGGTGGTATAGGGTAATGCAGCACAGTCAAATTCTTCCAAAGAATTCAACAGGCACTGAAAGTATTTGCTATTTCTCCCATTTCACACCTCATCTCTCTGTGCTGACAGCTGGCTTTGACAGTATGTTCCATTCTGATGTCACCCCAGGCATATGATAGTTAGGTCAGGCCTTTAACAAGAGTGATTCAATCTGGATGAAGAAGAAACATATTGGTAATAAAACTCTGGGTGTATTTACTTGATAACAGCCTGAGATAATGGAGCCATTTATTTTTAAACCCAAACAATTATTTTAATAGTGCCTCTACCATTGAGTTTTGTGTTTGGTTTGTTCTATTTTGCTTTGGGGAAGGTTTTTTTTTATTTTAACTTTCTCACTCGTTTCCTTCGAGGAGACTAGCACTACCCACCAGAATTGCTCTACAGATTATTTTAAAAGTCTTCCTTGCAAAATACGTCATTTGACTATCTTGGGAATTCCCAAGATGAATAGCACATTTTGGTTAAAAACAAATAAAGTTAATATACACTCTGTGAAAACCACTGTACTTCTGCACATATTAGATATTTAGGAATAAGTCAGTGATTCTTTATTGTTAGAACTTTAAAATCATCATGGAATAAGAAAGGATCTTAGTTTCTTTTCTTTCTTTCTTTTTTTTTTTTTTGAAACGATCTTAGTTTCGATACATAAAGAGTGTAAGGTTGTGTGAGTCAGGAATTTTTATAGATTTAGGCATGAAATCTTCATAGTTTCATGCAGTCTGGTTTAGGAAGACAGTAAATGTCTGGTCATGCAAAGAAGTGATGGCCAGTCCCTCTCTATTCCTGCTCAAATTCAAGTTTATTGACTCCTGGGCTAAGATGCTTGATCAAACTCTAGTCAGGTTCCTTTGAGCTCTTTTTGTCTAGGTCTTATTCTTGGAAACATGCTTAAGAGCCCAATTTTAGGAGGGAGGGTATAGCTCAAGCTTAGCATGCATGAGGTCCTGGGTTCAATCCCCAGTACCTCCTCTAAAAATAAACAAATAAACTTAGTTATACCTCCCCCCAACAAAAAAAGAGAAAGATTAAAAAAAAAAAGAGCCAAATTTTAACAAAAATCCTGTCAAGTCAGATTAGCCAGAATCCTCCCCCTTGATATCTGATCACTCTTCTCATCCCTAATATCCCCCAGATGACTTTAGCAAGAATCCTATTAGATCTCTTTAGCCAGAATTCCTCCTTACCCCTGATGTTTCCTCTAAGTAATTTTCCACGCTGCTTCTTGGCTATACATTCCCATTTTTGCTTGTTATATTCAGAGTGGAGCCCAATCTCTCCCTCTACTGCAAAACCCCATTGCAGTGAGTTCAATTTCTTTCGCCTACAGAGACAGGAAGTAAGGGGACAGGGCACAGCCATTCAAGAAATAACACAGCAATTAACATCAAGGTGGCAGAAAATCCAACTCCCAACTGGACTGAGGCCCAAGATGGAGGGAAATTTGACTTCTGATAGACCTTGTGCTTCATTATATGCTCATTGTAATATATTAGCATGGTAAATGGCACGCCCACAGGTGCCATAACAGTTCTGAGGCTAACCATAAAAGGTCAAAAAGTGGGTGATGGCCCAATTCCTGCAAATCCCAGCACCTTTCCCAAAGTAGTTGGGATAATCCTCCCACTTGTTAGCATATGAAGTTAGAGAGCCCATAAAAACTAACAATTCCCGCAGCTTGTGGCCGCTCTCCCTTCGGAATGAGATGGACCGCACTCTGTCTATGGAGTGTGTATCTACTAAGCACCCAGCCCCCACACCTCATGGCCTTTCTCTTGCCTTCTGAAACAGCCTGCACTCTGTCTATGGAGTATGTAACTCTCTGTATAAATCTACCTTTACTCAACTGTGGCTCACTCTCGAGTTCTTTCCTGCATGAAGCCAAGGACCCACACTTAGCACATCCCAGGGACTCAACTGAGACCTGGGGCACGGCCATCCGCTCACCCTACATTCGTTTTCCTGTAACACTACAAAACCCCATTGCCATAGTCCCTGTATCTATTCGTGACAGTCCCTAATAAGGTCTGTCTTGCTGAATAATTATTTCTTTAACATAAGACACTTAAAAGATATTTTTAGGAAGCAATGGTTATTTTGTTAACTTAATGCTACATCAAACCGGGGAGTTTATTCATCTGTGAAAAAAATATGCTTATCTTCCTGGCTGTGTTTTTGTTGTCCAAGAAGACATGGTTCTACCAAGAAAAACAGACTCAGAAAAGGAGAGCCACCTACCTCTGTAATGTGCCTACTAAGGAAATGCTAGAAGAGCAGATGGCAAAACAGTGAACCTAGTCAGAGGCAGAGAAGACAAAAGTTCATGATCTCAAGGATACAAGTCTCTCCTGCCCAGGAAGATGCTCCAGATGATCATTAGCTCTTGTGGCATTATGTGGAGATGATGCTGCTTTGGAAAGCAAGGGTTGTTAACAAAGTTCAAGTGACATCTCCATCACCATCTTGTTTGATAGAGATGGTTGAGTTTGAAAGGTTATTTCAATTATTTTATCCTCTTTCACAAATGAACCATGACAAATTGGGAGGGGGGAGAGATTTACAGGTTCAGAAGAGTGAGAATTAAGAATTTGGAAGGGTTTTTTTTGTTTTGTTTTGTTCTGTTTAAAAACAAAGTCACATAAAGTAGTGTACTGTATCACTAATGAGTTCACAGCTACTTTTTCACATTGTACTCCTTGCTTCAAATTAGAATTGGGGGTGATTCTTTATTTAATTTTAATAATATGTGGGTTTCAAAAGTGAAATTGTTATTTCTTAGCTGGAGTTGACTCTGGTGGATGGGCAAGACTAAAGCTCAGATCATGGAGGACATAACATTCCTTTCTTGGCTTTCCTACTGTTTGTCGCTATTCTGAGTTACTAAGGACACATTAAAAGAATATTTATGCTGTACATGTTTTGGAGATCTATTTTCCCTCATTCCCCCTTTACCAAGAAGAAGCTCTGATTAAGTTTCATTAATGGTCTTTACCAAAGCCAACATTCAGAGGCTAGATTACTGTTGATTCACCACAGATGTTCCCGGCAGTGCATCTTCCAATATTTCCCCATTTCAGCTATTTTAAACTATGTAATGTTAATTTCATTCAGTTTTCTAGGTCATTTTAGGGAGGGAGGAAGGAAGGAAGGAAGGAAGGAAGGAAGGAAAATAAATGGTATGAAATATTCCTACACAGTATGAAAGTTCATTATAGAGTGACAATTGGCATACATACACATATGTGTGTGTGTGTGTATGTGTCCCATTCAAAAAAGTCATGAAACATGGGGAATTACAATGTAATATAAAAATAATCTTTCATATTACAAACATTTTATGCATTATAACATTTAAATGGACTTACTGCTGATTTTTAAAGACTTTTTTAAGTCCCTTATAATCTCTTTCTCATTAGGGAACATAAAACAAGAAGTCATGGTCCTTGATCTGGACTTAAGTAGACAAACTATACACATACAGAACAACTGAAGGACAATAAAATCAATTCAAGTTTCTATGATAGAGTTCAAAAGTATACGGAATCTTATTCCATAATGAACCTTCACTTTATCAAGTCATTATAGAAAAGGATCTGACTTGGCTGTCCAAAGGACAATCCAAAGAAGATTTACTATATAAGGGCACCAAGGAGAGTATAAGTATGGTGTGCACATTTTAATATATTATTGTACACAGGAGCAGAGGCCTGGTGAAGAAATAGTAAGAGAGAAAGTTTACAAGAGAGAAGAATTGATATCTATATATTAAACATATTAAAACTAGAAATTAATTTGAAATATTTTCATTAAATTCTATCTAATTTAGAAGCATGGGTATCAGTTTGTCATTTGTAGAAATTTCTGCTTTCTGTGTGCAGAATCTACCATTTCCAACTATGACTTTTTTTTCCCTATGTCTTCATTTAAGTGAGTCTATGCTAGGTATCCCCAAAGCAAAGAGTGTGGTATATTCTCTTTTCTTTGTTTTAATGGTTTAAATGACAGGCTAAAATAATGCTTTCACTTCTAAGGAAACGAAAGAGTAAAGCTGTCCGTTCTTGCTCAAAATTCCACAGTCAGAAGCAGCTGGAGTTTATACAAGGTCCAGACAGTTCAGAGCCAATGGGAGCAGGTTATTTTCCTTTCCCACTTCTGACTGTGAAAGACCGGATGCCAGGTTATCATTTCCAGAAAACATCTATGCCAGAAAAACCTGCAGATAGAGACTTTTTTTCTTCCTTTCTGAATTGTTAGTTGGTCTCTCAGCACATTTTGAATGTAACCTTTTTAATCCCTGCATTTGCAATTAGAGATTAAAATTCCATTCCAACAGCCATTCGGCAGATGGCATAGCATGAAAAAACTGGAGGTAGTGTAAAATTGTATTTATACAGAACACCAGATGAATTTGCCAGGCTGTTTCTTCCTGAGCTTATACATTCACTTGTGAAAATTGATTGTTTAAGATGTAAATTTCATTTGCCAGGATTTAGCATTTTTATAGGATTTTTAAAGCATCAATTAATCCATCTCTTTTGTTCAGCACAGTTGCTTTAAATACCGAAGTAAAATCTATATTTAAAGGAACTACTCCTTAAGGAGATTAAGTCACCTGATCAAGGGTCACCAAGGTAGGTTCAGAAAGGCCACATGATAATGGAATGGAGAGGCCACTGAACCAATGCATCTATTAAGCGGAAACCTCATCACATGTTAGGCTATTAGGCAGTTTGATTCTTAATAAAGATTTTTCCTTTAACTTCCTCCAAGAGCTTTTTAAAAAAATCTTTAAAGCTTTTAAATGTTTATTGACATATAATAGATTCAGAAAAGTGTACAAATCATAAATGTATAACTTAAGGAATTTTTTAAAATAAGCATACCCATCTAAGTACATCCCAGATCAAGAAATAAAAAATTACTCATACCCTAGAAGCCTCCCTTGTGCTCTTTCCCGAGTTATCTCCTCCCCCAACATAACCACTATTTTAATCCCAGCACCAAAGATTAGTTTACAACTTACTGAAATATATATAGACTCAGAGGAAGTGCCAAGCTGGTGGAGTAGAGAGACTCACAGCTCGCCCTCTCTCACAAATACACCAAGAATTACGTCTACAAACCCACTCAATAACACAGAACACCTACTGAACTCTGGCAGTCTCTCACTTCAAAATATAGGAGGATTCTCCCCAAATCCAATAAACAAGTTCATACTGTATATATAGCACAGGGAACTATATTCAGTATCTTGTAGTACCTTATGGTGACAAAAAATGTGAAAACAAATATATGTGTGTTCACGTATGACTGAAGCATTGTGCTATACACCAGAAATTGACACAACATTGTACACTGACTGTACTTCAGTAAAGATATATATATATTTTTAAAAGTTAAAAAAAATCTTCTATTCATGAAATTTTGAAGACAGAGAAAGAAATTCATTCTAGTTTTGCTGTTGCACCTCACCTGCCATAAGTCACGGCCACAGCGTGTGGTTAAGTGCTTAGTCAAGATGGAAAATGCATTAAATTTGCACAGGATATTTTGAGAGAGACCACATTCACACGACTTTTATTACAGTATATTATTGTAACTGTTCTATTTTATTATTAGTTATTGTTATTCATCTCTTACTGTGCCTTATTTATAAATTAAATTTTATCATCAGTAGGTATGTAAGGAAAAAACATAGCATATATACAGCTTGGTACTATCCATGGTTTCAAGAATCCACTGGGGGTCTTGGAACATAACCCTCTATGGACAAAGGGGTACCGCTGGAGGGCTTCTATGATCATTTTTCTAGTGTTTTTGATGAACATAC
Source organism: Camelus dromedarius (assembly GCF_036321535.1). Taxonomy (NCBI): domain Eukaryota; kingdom Metazoa; phylum Chordata; class Mammalia; order Artiodactyla; family Camelidae; genus Camelus; species Camelus dromedarius. Next base: position 13,548,704 of record NC_087462.1, on the reverse strand, counting down.
ATATGCATTTCTGATGGGATTAGATGTAGCTGGGCAACTGGTCACAGTTTTCCAAAATAACCATGTCCCCGAGCAGAGTATGATGGTTTCAGTCACTCTCCATACTTGCCAGCACTGGACACGGTCCATCTTTTTCACTTTAGGTGGGTACACAGTGGCTCTACATTGTAATTTTAATTTGTACTTCCCTGCTGACTCATGAAATAGAGTACACTTCCATATTTATTGCTCATTTGTGGAGCATCTGTTGAAGTCATGTGGTCATTATTCAACGGATTCATCTTTTTTTTTAGCCTCTATTCCCTTCTGTCTGGCTTTTTAGCCTTCTTCCCTGCCCAGAATGTGAATCAATAAATACCTCAATGGGAAAGAATCATAGAATGTCAGGTCCATTTGGTTTCTGCTGTTCCCCTCTCTCTAGACCCTTGGCCTATCAAGTCCTGACTTCCTTCATAACCTTAAATTCCATCTTTTATTTACTCAACCTGAGGGGACAGCCAAAAGCTCTACCCATACTGAGAACACTTTTAAGGAAAAATGGAGGAGAGGGTTAGGTTTACCTCTTTCTTTTCTTCAGAATCTTTAATGCTCAAGTCCTGGATGCTTTGGTTGCTTTACTATGCCTTTTGTATTTTCACTTATCCTTTTTTATTGTTCTACATAGTGGGTTGGTTAGATATAAGCTATTCTTACATAGCCAAAAGCAGAAATCTTCTATCTCAGAGCTTTGTAAAACTTCAAAGCTTGAAGTTGTAAGACAGACTTGGAGAAAAATCAGTGTATCTTTGGTCACATCAAATAATTATTTTAGAAGTGATATTATAGAGCCAGATATAAGTCGGGAAATAGCTAGGACCAGTTGGTAATCAACTTCTCCATTAGAAAGGAGGAATTGTAGGATGTGGAATAAAAGGACCTACTTTTAAACCCCAGTAATGAGATTCACTAGCTCTAAGATCATGGCTGGTCACATAATCTTTCTGAAGGTTGGTTTCCATCCATAAAGAGGAATAATAATTAATGAGATTAAATGATATTTTAATGTGAAAGTTATTTGTAAACTGAAATGCAAGATGAAAGTATAAGATAAAACCAGTTGTGATACCAAAGAAATACAGAAAACTTTAGACATATTTATATTAAAAAGATAAGATTTTAAAGAACTTAAATTGACATATAATAATCTGCTTCACACATAAAAACAAGCATTTTATGGGTTCTGAGAAGCTATTTTTCAATGAGTTTTTATTTTCAAACATACCTAACTAAAATATAATATATATAAAAGGAAATAGAAAATATGAATAGACTGCCAAGTAAAGAGATTAAATTAGTAATCAAAAATATACCCACAAAGAAAAGCCAAGGTATGGATGATTTCACAGGTAAATTCTACAAAATATTTAAAGAACTGGAAAGACATCATAAGAAAGCTATAGATCACTATCTCTTATAAATATAGACAAACAAATCTTGAACAGAATACTAGCAACTAAATCCAACAACATGAAAAAAGATTACACACCATGACCAACTGAGATTTAGCCCAGGAAAGCAAGGATAGTTTAACATACAAACATCAATTAATATAATAGACCATATCAACCAGTAAAAGTAAAAACCAAAAACCACATAATTATCAATAAACTGCAGAAAAAGCATTCAACAAAACCCAATACCCTTTCATGGTAAAAATACTCAACGATCTAGGAATGGAAGAAAACGCACTTAACATGATACAAGACACCTATCAAAAACCCACAGCTAACAACAACTTAATTATGAAAGACTGTATGCTTTTCTCCAAAGATGCTTTACCTCATAAGAATGTTTGCTCTCTTTATATCTACTAAACACTGTACTGAGAGTTGCAGTCATGACGTTAAGAAAATGAAATAAAGTGCATCTAGATTGGAAAAGAAGAAATGAAGTTATATTTACAAATAACAAGCTCTTACACATAGAAAATTCTAAGGCATCTACTACTGAAACTAATAGAAGTTCAGCAAGGTTTCAGGATATAAGAGCAAAATAAAAACTCAATCATATTCCTACACTCCTAGCAATGAACAATCTAAAAAAATGAAATTAAGAAAACAATTCTACTTAAAATAGCATCAAAAAAGAAAAAAAAATGCACTTAGAAATAAATTTGACAAAAAAGTCTAAGATTCATACTCTGAAGACTACATTATTGAAAGAAATGAAAGAAGCTCTAAATGAATGGAAAGACACCCCATAATCATGGTTCAGAAGGCTTAATATTGTTAAAATGACAAGACTTTCCAAACTGACATATAGATTCAATGCAATTTCTATAGAATCCCAAGTAGCTTCTTTGTAGAAATCAACAAGCTGATCCTAAAATTCATATGGAAATTCACAGGACTCAGAATAGCCAAAAAAAATCTTGAAAATAAAAAAAGATGGAGGACTCATACTTTCTGATTTTAAAAGTTATTATAAAGCAGCTATAATCACAAAAGCATGGTACTGGCATGGGATAGACATATAGATCAAAGGAAAATAACTGAGTGTCTGGAAATCAGCTTTGGATTGGGTAGTAGTTTCTCAGGCATGACACCAAGCATAAGCAACAAAATTTTCAAAAGAGAAATTGGATTTCATCAAAATTAAAAATGTTTGTGCTTCAAAAACAGTTAAGAAAGTGAAATCATGACCTACGGAATGGGAGAAAATATTTGCAAATCATACATCTATATGGTACTTGTATCTAAAATATATAAAGAGCCCACAAAACTCAATAATAAAAGAGTAATAACCCCATTACAGAATGAGCAAAGGATTGAACAGATATTTCTCTAAAGAAGATATACACACGACCAACAAGCAGGTGAAAAGATGCTTAATTTCATTAGTTACTAGGCAAATGCCAATCAAAACCAGAGACATACCACTTTACCCCTACTAGTATGGCTAGAATCAAAATAACAACAGGAGTTCATAAAGATGCAGAAAAACTGGAACCATCATACATTGCTTATGGGAATGTAAAATGGTGCAGCTGCTTGAGAAATCAGTTTGGCAATTCCTCAAAACATTAAACATAGAATTACTATTTTACTAAGCAATTTCACTCCTTGGTTTATACTGAAGAGAAATGAACACATACATCCACACAAAAACTTACACTCAAATACAGCATTATTCATAATAGACAAAATGTGGAAACAACATAACCGTTCATTAATATGTGGTATAATATGTGCTATATGAGGACAAACAAAATGTGGTATATCCATGAGATGAAATACTATTCAGCAGTAAAAAAAGAAATGAAATCCCAATACCTGCTTCAACGTGGATTATGAACCTTGAAGACATTATGCTAAGTAAATAATACAGTCACAAAAGACATGTTCTTTGATCCCATGTACATGAAATGTTCAGAACAGGCAAATCTACAGAGACAGAAAGTAATGGCTGCCTAAGGATGAGGAGAGGTGTGGGGATGGGAGAGCAACACCTAAAGGGAATGGAGTTTCTTTTTGGGGTGGTAAGAATATTTTTAAATTGTAGTTGTGATGCTTGCACAACTCTGAATATACTAAAAAAACCATTGAATTGTATAGTTTAAATGGACAAAGTGTATGGTATGTAAATTATATCTTAATAAAGCTGTTACTCCCACCCAAAAAAATGGTATATGTATTCAGCACTGGTACTAGGTGCTACAAGGGTTTAAAATGTATTAATTCCTGATTTTGATAAATAAAATCTATAGAAAGATGACATTTTTTTAAGAAGTTAAACACTACACCAACAAATACACATTTTCCTCATTTTTGAGATTCTAAATTTCAGTGGTTTTAACAATCTTAACATGTCTAAACGTAGGGTGTATCTTCAGCACAAAGTATAATTTAATGCAGTATCACCCCTCATCAGAACTACGAGTTTTTCTTCTTTAATAATTTAGAATCAAATAAATGTTGAGGGATGTAACAGAAAATAATCTGTATTATATAGGTCTAATCTCATTGTGCATTCATGCAAGAAGTCCCACACTACTGAGATTTGAAATGGTAAGAGAAGCCTTTGTCAAGATTTGTGCTCAAAGAAGTCTTTGAAGATTGGACAAGGTACCGATTAGAGGGGAAAGCAAGATAGAACTTTGCAGGTACTTTTTATGGAATTTCTGCAGATGCCTTATACTTTCATTCCCCTTGTGCTTCTATTTCTATGCCCTTGCTTTTAACCATCTTGGACTCACACATCTCCTGCATATAATCATCCAAATAAAAAAAAAATGAAGTCCATGTCATTTCCTTTTATAAATCACACATATTACCCATACAAATACTTCACACCATTCAAACTAAAATGGACAAAATAGAGAATTTTTTAAACAAAAGATAAGGAAATTACAGTGATTCTCCGGTAGTCTTTTATTTTATTCATACATGAGCAGCAATTGTATTTATAGGAAATCCAAATTCAGAGATTTTACATTTTACATAATTTATTTCATCCTCCTCAAATGTTATCTCACCAGCTACACAACTAACTGATCCAACAAAACAATACAGGATAAGCCTGGCATTATTTTCTTTAAAAACTAGACAGAGTAGTGTAGCTGTTAAGAGCTCAGGCTGGTTTCAAAACCAAAACTCTGTCATTACTGTATGTAATACTTTGCGCATGTTCCCTGATCTGTGAGTCTCAATTTCCTCATCTTAAAGTGAGAATAGTAATAATATCTAGCTGTGAGACAATGCATTTGATCTCATGGTCCTCAAATGAACTCAGCATCAGAACTGCCCGGTAAAAGACTAGTAAGCCAGAGATGAGGCAGACTTCAGGGAAATGGATTTATGTATTTCAAGAAAACTAGAGGAAGCTATAAGTCTACTTTTTGCTTCCAGATAAGGATATAGATTTGATATTACCAAGTTTGGTTTCAGAATCATGAGTGTCCCATTATTGTAAAGATTCTCCTTAAAAGAGAACATAGATACTGTTTGTACAACTTTCTGAATGGTGACACCAAAATGACTGTGACAGAGCAAAGATGCTATCTCAGGTCTGTCAATATCTTATCATCAGTAGATCTGGGTGATCTCCTAACTATGGGAGACTGTGCTAAGATGGGCCAAAAATGGTCCTGCTTTCTCTCAGCATCCATCCCACTTACACGAAGCATTTGCATCCTTGACTAATTAACTGAGGCTCACCATCTAACCTACAGAGGATGTTTATGTAAGTGTCAGTCTCTTCCCAGGATCTGTAACCTCACAGGCTGCTGTGCACACATAACCATATAGTGCATTTAAAGTACTTAGCAGGATGCCTGTTACAGAGTAAAGCCCTAAATAAATACTAGTCAGGACTACGATGAAAGTGATGAAGTCGATTAGGAAATGAACAGATGCAGAGATGATGTCAGCATTCTATTTTGGTGGATGATCAGTTAAGTCAGGAGTCGGGGAGATGCTTCCTTTACTTCTCTAAAGCTCCTGGTATAAAAAGTATAGGGATTTTCACCAGAATCTTAACCTCTATTCATTTTGTGAGAATTTTAAACTACGATAATTAAAGGCAATGTGATGCAATTCAGAGATGCCATCAAGGAACACATTTTTTTTCCTTTGTATTTTAAGTAAAAATAGAGTGATGGTTACTAAATTAATTTGGAATCTGACTTACCAAGTGTGGTCACTTTGGTGATTCAGAGGGAGTCTGTGTTCAATGTTCAGTACAACAATGGTCTGCTCACTTAGTAGACAACCCTGCAAGATCATCCAGAAGATACAGACAGGAGATCTAAAGGCCCCTCAGAGTGAAAGTAATAATAGGGATGAATTACCACAGGTTTATGCTTCTGTGTCCTCCTGTATTAAAGCTTTGCATTACCAGCCCTGTGGCCTCAGGCAAAATCCTTAACATCTCCAAGTCTCATTACACTCACTTGTGAAATGGGGAAAGTAGAAGCTACTTCCTAAGTTTTGCCAGGTATTATTACTACCATTTCACCATTACAAGCATTATCATAATGTCTTAATTTAAGAGGATGGAATAAAAATAAAACCAAGGTTATTCAGAAACATGGTAACAATAACAAAACCATATGATACTGATAACTGTGTTCATAAAAGATATGACTGGTTTCCCTACATGTGTATATATACACGTGTGTCTTTGTGTGTGTGTGTGTGAGAGAAAGAGAGAGAGAGTGCGCACGAGAGAGACTCGGTCATTGTACAGAAGAAACACTAGAGAAGCTCCTAGCTCATAGAGCTCTCTCACCAAACACTTACAACATTGTGATTCTCACTGGAGAAAGGGGGCAACTGAACAGAATCCAGAGACATGAGTCTGGAATTCATGGACTATTATCTTTGATCCAGCCAATTCTTTCTGTTATTTAACCTTTTCTTTTTTTGAAATTAGCTGTGATGTAAATAGTTAATTTTCAACATGTATGTTTGCTGGTCAATGTTCATACTAGAAATGTATGCTTACGGAGGCATTTGGGTCAGTCAAGGGGGATATAATGGACTGAAACAGACCAGGTTGAAATCATCATGCTTCTGCATCGTCAAAGACTAACAGACAAAAGGCTGCTGAATTCCACTGACCTCTGTTCTTTAATTTAGCCACTGCCTCTTGAGTCATTTGGACAAGGCTACCCAATGAAGCAAAAATTCCCACCGAGGCTGAGCTCATCACTTTCTCCTCAACTTCAGAGTGACAAAGGGAATGTTATTTTATTGTCTGCAAAAAAAAGAAATGGCTTTGAAGCTGCAGAAAAAAAGGAAGAGACTAGAGTAATGGAATTTAAAGCCAGAAGATATTCCTACAACTTGAGAATTTGCCAGGTTTAAAACATAGCCCACACACGCACTCAATGTTGCTCTCCCACCTCCACAACTTTGGACAGAGACTTTCTAAAGAGATCTTGGTCTCCAGGTGTTTTTTCCAAGTTCTCCAAAGTTTTAATTATCAATTCACATGATAGGTCTAAAATCAAGTACAGAAGCAGACTGATTTATGGAGACAAAGTTCTGTGCATAAAGTATCAGCCCTGTTGGCCAACTGGCAACTCCCTCTGTCTACACACTCTTGCAATTACTTCCAGGTCATTAGGCCCATCTTGAATAGATATTTTACTGTCATTAAGAAAAATGGGGTAATGACATTCAGTGATTTCATGATTACAGCCTTAAAAGAGAGGAGGAGGTATGTCAACAAAGAGTTACAGGCATTGAATTTGAGCTATATTTTATTAGAAAAAATTATGAAGAAGAAAGCATTCTGGAGAAAACAATGTACCAGAAAGTGTTAGTTATAAGTACTATAAAGAAAATAAAACGATATGATCTAATAGAAAATGACCAGGGACCTAACAGACATTCTTCCTCAAGCATCATACTTAAACTTAGACACAAATGACAAAAAGTACCCAGTCATTTGGAAATCAAGTGGAAGTTGGGACAGTTAGAACAAAGACTGTGAGAAAAGAATAAATTTAGCATGTTTTAGGAACAATAACAAAAAAAAAGTCAGTCTGGCTAGAGAATACTGCCCCAGAGAAAGGGACTGGAGAAATAGTAAAAGACTAGATCACGTAAGGCCTGGTAGGACCAAATAATGGAAACCTAGAACGTATCAGTAATTATTCTATACTCCAGAATTATATTAGTAAGCAAACAGGGCAAATTCCCTGACCTTGGGGAGCTCATTTTTTAGTTACTAGAGATAGACAATAAATAGATTTTTAAAAACACAATGCTATGGAGAAAAATAAAATGGGCTAAGGAAAATAATTGATATGAGGTGGTGGAAGGCATGCTATACTATATAGAGTATTATGGTAAATGAAGAGGGGCTGCAAATTCTTTGCCACTCCTGACATTGAGATGTTGACTCTGAGTCCCTTACTCTTGAACCCGGGCTAGCCTTAATGACTTTCTTGAGCAAAAGGATCCAGTGAAAGTGACTTTCTGAGACTTTTGAGGCTAGAATCTAACAATTCTTGCAACTACTGCCCTGGTCTCTTGGAACACTTTTTCTGGGAGCCCTGAGAGCAGTCATGTGCAGACACTGGTTGTGGCAGGTAATACCTAAATTGGCTCTCAGTGATCCCAACTTCCCAATACTCATATCCTTGTGTGTGCTCCTCCCTGTAAGTACGGGCTAGATGTAATGACTCACTTCTAACAAACAGAACACCACAAACCTGTTGAAATGTCCATCCACCCATTAGGTTCCAAAACCTATGTCTTCTGTCTTGCTTGATCGATCTCTCTACCTCCCTTTTCCCACTATGTTTTGGGATAGTCTGTTACATAGCAACAGATAACTAATACACTGGAAAGCAATCTGAGTTGAGACTAGTCTTCCATCATCCCTGCCAAAGTGCCAGGCAAGTGAAGGAAGCCCCCCTACAAGCCCATTCACCCACTAAATACCACTGAGTAACCTCTGTCAAAGACCAGTTTCAATAGATTCTTCCAGCCAAGCCCTGCCTAAATTCTTCACCCCAAAAATAATGAGCTATAATGAAAATGATTATTGTTTTAAGCCACTGTGTTTGGGAGGGGGTAGTTTGATATGTAGCAAGAGATAACTGGAGTAAGTGGTCAGGAATACCTCTTTGATAAGGAGACATCTAAGCAAACATCTGAAGGAAATAAGGGAGTAAGACATGCCAGTATCAGGCAAACGAACAGAGGAGAGAGGACTAAGACGGAAGCACACTAGGCACATTCAGTGAACATCAAGCAAGCAGCCCCGTGGCTGAAGGGGAGTAATAAGTAAAGAAGAGGGTGGGAGGTGAGCTCAAAGAGGAAGTGGGATAGCAGACTGTGAAGGTCATTTCAAGGACTGGCACTTGCTGTGAGTGAACTGTAGGTTCTTGAGCAAGGGGCTCAAAGTTTTGAGCAGAATACTCAGACACAAAATCCTGTCTTTTAGTCCTACTCGCTTCACTTACAACACCCATGTTCAAATGGTGAACGCCATTTGTCCTACAAAAGACACCCTTCCGAGCATCAAGTACCCAACAACAGTCAGTCATGTGCAAACCTCCCCTAAGAGAACGGCTCCTGGACTTTGGAGTGTGTGTGTGTGGCCTGGCCCTTTCCTTCGACGCCTGGCCATATTTGCAATTCAGCACCCGGAGCTTTCATTTTCAGTGTTTACATTAACTTGAAGTTGTTAACCTGGTTGTGTTGCAGAATGTTTCAGACAGTGCCAGAGGCTATAAATAAATAACAGTTATTTCAAGTCAGCTTGGCAAACAAGCGCCCGGATTCTGCCGAGGCCCCAGAGATCGTGAGTGCTGCAGTGAATACCTCCAATGGGGTTAAAGCACGTATTCTCAAGGAATGCTAAGCAGATGCACTCTGGGTGACACAGACATCTCCCAACTGCCACGGAGGCCAATAAACAGATCCCTCTGTCACACCCGCTCGGAATAAACCACAGCTAATCTAAGCCCAATTATTCCATATTACTAACCAGATTTCTTCTCTCTCCTCAAAGTTGAGCAACTGACAAAATGACGAAAACAAAATCTTCCAAGGACTTTTTAAATGTATGCTGTCATTTAGAGCTGTTTTCCAGTTTTTCAATCAGGAAAACCTCTTTTTTAATATCTCATTAATGACCAATATAGAGCCATGTGAACTTGGACCAGTTATTTCATCTCTCTATACTTTGGTTTCTCTACTTGTAAAATGGAAATGAAACTACCTATGTCATAGTTAATGAGAACGTAAATGAGACAATACATGTAAAGTGCTTAGAAAAGTATCTAACCAGGAGTTAGTCAATAAATAACAGTTCATTGTCATTTTAAAATATTATTGACTATTCTCTCAACATAATAGTAGTTATGCTTAGAACCAGTTTTTCTAAGGAAAACTGTCATGACCATTTCACAATGAATTCAGTAGGACTTATAAATGAATTGATCATTCATTCTTCGTTAGAGAATTGTATAAATTTAAACCATAGGACACATTTGAAAAGATAATGTTTAGGAAGTCTGTTATGCCTCAGGACTGTGTGGCCATTATAGAATTTGAGAATCTCTGGTCCAGGGGTCGGAGTACATTTTTCTCCATCCATCATTTCTATCTCTAGCATTATACAAGGAAAATCATCGTTCAGAATTATGATCACTACCCCAGGAAGAGTCTCACTTATCAAAGAATGCAATTAAAAATTATATTAGGACATTTTAAGAGAAATGCTCAGGAAATTTGAATTTGGATCTCTTTAGCAACGAAACTGAAACCAAAAAAAAAAAAAAAAGTCCTTATTCATTTCCAGTGAAGTAGAATATTCAGCTCATCAGAAGTCCTCTTTCTTTGGCAATCTAGCTGGCTAAGATTTTATAACAGTACTATTTTAATGAAGTATCTCAGGATGCAAACTGGTAGTCCACTGCTTGGTCTATGTACTTTTATTTTATGCAACTCCATCTTTTGACAAAATGTCACTCAATATATAGACTAAGGGCCACAGAAAATGGCTCAGGTTTGTAAATGTTCTCCTCTGGTAGATTTCTGATCTCCTTATAACTCAGTATATACTATTCATGGAAAAATAATGTCTATTTCATCTAATGTTAGTTTATATATTAATTTCAAATAAAAATGGAAGTAAATACTTTTTCTAATTTACAAAACATTTACAAACTTTTCATGTGGGTGGGAAATTAGAGATAAGGAACTGAAAATGTTATTCAATTCAGATTCACAAGTTTAGTAATGAAATTACATGATACACTTGGACGTAACATTACATGGTAGTACAGAGAAATACTTTCCAATTAACTGCAACAGAATTAGGTTGTAAAGGAGCACAATGCAGTATTTTAGAAAAAGGGGAGAGAGGGACAAGTTAATAAGGTTCTAGGGTAGGAATTATTCATAGTCATTAATGAATTCACCCATCTTTAATACTCTTTCTTTCATAACAATTTTCACATTTTCCTTAAGAATATAAAAGAGTCCTCATAGGTAAGCCAGAGTGCAAAATTGAATGCTACCATGAGATTTAATTACTAAGAATAATTCTGTCCTATGAACAAGGGAACTTATTACTGTTAATCTTCAGTAGTGACCTGGAATAAAATGCTGATTTTTTTTCTTCCCCAAATTAGCTGACCACAACCATGTAAGTAGTCCCTGCCTTTGTCCTCTTGCTGGTCTTGGAATTCCCAAGTCTCTAATTGCTATTTGCAGGCTGAGGTTGGACCAGGAATGCTGCATCCGGGTCTTTACTCTGAGAAACTCTTCATAGTATGGGTTAATTATCTTGCATCGCACCTCCTATTACCACTCACTCAATTAAATACAAATTTGACTGAAAAAAAATGCAGTTTTCTTCCCACACAAATGTTTGTTTTTAGCCTGATGCTCTTTGTAAGTAACCGGTTGCCATGGTGGCAGGCACTTTGGACAAAGCATCTCAGAGTGAGTAAGGATCATTAAAAATGACTAATTAGCCATCAGATAGGAAGCTGCTATTTTCATGCTCAGGTAAGGACCAGAATGCTCCTCGCAGAGTTCCATACACATGCACAAAAAATAAGAGAGGGATGAAGGTAAAGAAAACAATGCTTTCTTTTTATCCTTCTATCTTCCCAACCGGGACTCTATTTCAAAAACATACGATAGGCTATGAAAATTGCTTGATCCTCTTGGTTCCCTGAGTTCCAATCACTGCTGCCCTTCTAGAATATCCACCCACTATTCGTCCTTTCACGGGTCAGTTGTTTGCGATGTATATGAAAAGAATGTAGACACTGGTACTTTAGCCATAATTAGATTCTGCTCCTTCCCTCAGCAATTCAAAACTCACAACTGTATTTCCAGAGAAATGTTTCTAAAGCACAAGGTCATAAAGACACTACCAATTTCAGTTTAACCTGCCTTTTCAAATGACTACTTAACTGACAACTCTAATTGTCCACTAGTGGACACATTTATGCATTAAAATGTCTGGTTACATTGTTCTAAACCAAAGGATTATCTGACTTCAGTAATCAGGTCTGAATTTAGAGGCTAATTGCATCTCATCCTTTAACCTTTAAAATGAGTTGCCCTTATAATTTAGCAGAATCCTCTGCCCATTTGTCTAAAACTAGGGGTCCAAAGAGATCAAAATGAAAAGAAGAGATTATTCTCTGTGACTGAAAAGTGACAAAGCAATGACCCCCCTAAGTATTCAATTTCAAAAGGGTTATGAAATCTATGTTCACATTGTGTACTTGCTGGATTTATAATTTGTTCATTGCCCATTGCTTCGATTTGCATGAAAAAAAAAACGGAGGGAAAGGTCAATATGTTCCTTTTAAAGTGTCTAAACTTTAATTCCAGAAAGTACTGTTAAATGGACTGTCTCTTATCCTCTCTCCTTCTCTCCCTATCTCTTTCCGAAAGATACAAGCCCATAATGTAGATTTGTGTTTGGTTTCAGAAAAATCTAAGTTTTGATCCTAACACTACCTTATGAAGTCAAATAACCCAGGGAAAATACCCATTTTCTTTCCAATATTGTTTCTGGAGTATAAAGATTTTTTTTTTATAACCTACTCAGTTATTAGCAGTGTCACATATATGTCTAACAGAGACTCATTAGATGTTTGTAAAAGCCTGAATAGATATGAAGCAAATTACGTATGTTTATTAAGGACCACGGTTGCTGGCTATCCTCAAACAGGTTATAACCATCTATCTACCCAGGTTAAGGAAACTATGAAGATGTGTCCTCGGAGAAGGATGAATCCATGTTAAATGCCAGCTGTTATCACCAGTTAAGGTTTCTCTGTCATTTGTCTACTCTGCTATACAAAAGAAACAGTAACTCACAACTCACATGCTGTTCTTTTAATTCTTGAACTGATTCTAAATCATAGATTCTATCATTCGTTCTGAATCTTTCCACAGGCAACACCACTTTCAAGTAGGTATTATTGATGAAAAAAATGATAAAGAAATTAAAGCACAAATGTGTCTAGGCCTGTTTGACTGTATCATTTAATTGAACGTATTTTTGAATTTTTGACAATTTTCCCATTTGAATGGAATGAAGAGAATCCTTCTTCTTCCATCAGAAGTCAAGGAAAATCTGGGGGAGGGGCGTTGCTGGTCAATGGGTATAAAGTTTCAGTCATGTAGGATGAAAAAGTCCTACAGATCTGCAGTACAACACTGTGCTCAGAGCTACCAATGCTATGGTGTCCACTTAAAAATTCTGTTAAGACGGTAGATCTCATGTGTTTTTTAGTATGATACAAAATTAAAAGTCTAGAAAACTCTTTATTCCATAGATGATTAAGAAACCACTGGGATTTGAAGAAAGCATATGAATAACCAGCTGTTTATCACTAACAGGTTTAATGAGAATCTGCTGACCTTCCTAAGTGAACATGCTATTATTTTTGGTCCCCCACAAGTAAGCTGACTAGACTTGGTTTGCTTGCTTGATGGATAGTTTCTAGGAATCTCAAAGATTCTGATTCAGTAGGTCAGTCGAACGGTCCCCAAATCTGCATTTGTAGCAGCACTTCAAGGATTTATAGGCAGAGGTCTACAGTCTATGCTCTGAGAAGTCTGGGAGTGGTATGTCCCTTCTACTTCAAAGGCCACGCGGGTATTTGATGAATTTATCTGTGATACCGTTCATGGTTTCTGCTGAAACATGCACTTGGAAAACATTAGCCTGGATATAATTGGAAGCCTTAAAATAGTGTAATATGAAGGGGTCAATTCTGGGAATAAAATCCATGACTCTGGCACTATTAATACCAATAACTGGTTGCCATGGTGACAGGAACGATGGTCAAAGTGCCTCACACAGAAAGAAAATTTCATCAAAAATGACTAATGCACCATCAATAGGAAATTTACTAAAATAGCTATAATTCATGGGCAAGTTAGCTTAATAAAGGAAGAAATAAAGAGGGAATAAACAAAACGACTCTTGAATCTGTCAGATTTGAGAGCCCGTATTTTTCTTAAAGCTCCTTATAAATACAATGAGGCATCTGAATGGTGAGGCTGCAACTTTAGCTCTTCATTTGGCTCCTTTCAGTAGGGCGCCACTAACTTTGATTAGCATATTAAAATTCCAGGAGTTACTGCAATTTAACAAGAAAACTTATTAAGAAAGGCCGATGATAACAAAGACAGGGATAAAATATATCAGCAGGCCACGGAACATTTCAAGATTACGACGATCTGCCTTTTTCTTTTACTAGAATGAAAACCTTTTTCCACTCAAAAATCTTTAAATCATGTTCATGACATCTTGGTATTCTTGGAGTATCCTTCTTTTCTATGCAAGGTCCAATGATTATAAATCAAAACCATCAAATAGAATCCTACTCCCAGACAATAATTTCCTGGATAACTAACCTTGTGTATTTTAAGATGTCTCAGAATATGTAAAAATCCTCCTTCCCTAATCAGACCTGCTTCCGAAGAAGTCTAAGAAAGTCTTTCATATCATGGGTGATTAGGAAACCACTGGAATGTGAAGGAAGGATTTAAATAATGCAATCTCTAGAATGCTGGAAAGTTGTCAAACCCTTCACAGATCACTTGCACTGGTTTTCTTCTTCCTTTGTGTAAGTGAGCTCCAACAGCACTCACAAGACCAAATTATCAATTAAAAAAGTCAGTCTCGAGCAAAATTTACATCGAGACTTCGATGGATACACCAGACCGATTAATTCATCTCTCAGCCTTTAAAAAAAGTTTGTCAGTTTTCTACTTGTTAAAAATACAACACTACCATCAAAACAGAGGTTGCAAACCATAAACTCTGTAAATGGAGTCCAAGACTCATGTTCCATCTTCATAATCCAAAGAAAAAGTTTCAAACTGTTGGGCAGTTAGATAGAAATGAACATCAGCAAGGGGGAGAGTAAAGAGGAGGGAACAATCCAGAAGGTAACAGTACACTTGTGCTCAGGATAAGGGGCTTCAAAGAGTTTTACTTTCTCTAAATGAGTGCCAACAAAGAAGCTGGTTAGAATCGAACACTACGGCAGCAGGGAGGAGGACCCAGCTTAGCACAACCCAGTGCTCACTGTAATATAATTAGCATTGCAGTTTGGGCCCCCTCCTGTGGGCTTTTCTGTGTGCATCGTGAGAGCACACACAAAGGAGATGGGCATGCCTGAGCACTGAGGGTGTGTGAGCCATCAATCCCTCATGAGAACCCCTAAGCCAGGACACAAGACAGGAGGAACAAAGGAGCAGTGCCGTTTTCCTCTCTGGGATTGGCCGCCTTCAGTTCTCAAAGGTGTACTCTACTAACTTTTGCTCTACTAATAAAACCCTCTGTTTATGCCACACTTTTAGTCTCACGTTTGAATTCTTTTCTCTTGGGTAAAACAAACAACAGGCCTTTTCCCACTCCTTGAGGTAACAAAACTAAAGCCACTAATTTGGCGATCTTACGGATTTTGCTTCCATTAACGTAGCAGACAATGATTAGGAGAATATGGGTCTCAAAGCACATGTTAGGCTGAAGGACAGAGTACTTGGTGAGCACTGGCAGGGGATGAGAATGGAAAAGTCTTTTACATTGGAAATCTTTAAAACAAGATTTCTCTTTCTGCAATTCACCAGCGTCTTCTGAGGGCCTGCCAGTCTACTTTTCCATTGTTTAATGTTAACAGACACACACGCACACACACACACACGCGCGCACACACACACACAAATACTTGTAGGGCACACCGAAGTAAAAGTCTCTCCCAGGACTGAAGGAAGCACAACTTCAGTACAGCTGAAACTCAATCCCAGCCCAGCAAGAGGAAGTTAAAAAAGAGAAAGCCTGATTAAGCATCAGATACCTCAGGATTAAAATCTCTAGATTCAAATTCTGATTCACTCGCTTTATGAGCTTGGAGATGTTCCTTAACCTAGCTAAGCTTCTCTTTCTCTATCTGTAAAATGGGGGTGATGATATTTACTTACCCATGGTTTGAGGATTGAATAGAAAATGTAAGTGAGAAGCAAAATTTATGCAGCAGATCACCAAATAATAACAACTAATATTATCATGATCATGCCCATGGAGAATATAGAAGAAATACTATTAATAATAGCTACTATAAACTGAACTCCTACTGAGAGGCTAGAGCTATTTAATCTCCATAAAATTCCAGTGAGGAAGTCACTATTATTCTCCTTTTACAGACGAGGAAACTATAGCACAGAGAAGTTAAGCAATTGTATAAGATGCACAGCTAACAAGTGAGTCAGCTGAAATGTGTTAGAAATATTGTCATTCCTGGATTACACTCTAGCCAATAGAAGAAACTTCTTTAACAAACAAAAAAAATTGTGTATCCCCAGCTTCTTTTAAGAGGCAACATGCCATTTCAAAGTTTGTCTAAACCCTCTTTGTGTTCAACTCTTTATGTTTTCTACCTCAGCTATCTGCTAGTGATTCTGTAGTGTTTTCCTTTATTCTTTCCTACATTTACTTCACTCAAATCACACAATAATGTCTCCTTGGGCTGGTATTTCCGTATCGGACAGAAAGTCAATTTTCTACTTAACCACTGTTTCTAACCCTGGTTTCATAAACTAACACTTTGTCCCCAATTCTTTATCATTTTTTAAATGGCATTATGTCTTTTTGAGGTGTGACTGCTAGAATTATACCCAGTATTTCAGGATAACTTGGGGAGCTGTGTTGAGTCTGGTTCGCAGTTGTATTTAAATAAGCCCTGCTCTCAAGAAGCTTGAGAAGCTGAGCTCAATATAGTTGAGAAGAGAGACTAATCTATGGCCATAATGCTTGTGCAATGATGTAGGTATATTTTATGTTATCTCCTACCCACAATGCCCTTCATCCTTCTCCACTTACCCAAATGCCATGCACCTTCCCATCTTGTAAGATGAATGGGATTTTCATAGAAAGCTGTGAAAAAAAGTTGAAGAATATGGTAAGATAAAGGAATACCATAAAACAATACTTCCCAAACTTGTTGCCTGCCCATAAGAGTTTTGCAGACTACCAATAAATGTGCTATGAACATGTCCTAGTTCAAACTAGTTGGAGAAAGGCTGATTTAAACAGAGTAAAAGACCTTTTTATGTTTTTGTTTGTGTTTTCTTAAAAACACTGTGGGAATTTTCAGAGCCTTCAGTATGTTCTTGCACATTGTAAATCTACAAGACAGGGATAAAATATACTATTTTCCCAAAATAGTTGACCATGTAACTCTAGTTAACATATCTTAGAAATAATACGCCATAGAACACAGTTTTGGAAACACATTACAAAAAACCCAGTAACCTAGAGGTAAAACAAGCATTATTTAGGGGGACACAAGAAAACCAAAGAAAGTTAATCAGAGCATCTATCCTGAAGATTTGTGGAATCTGATAGGTAGAGGGTAGGAAGCAAGACCTAACAAAGGGATTTGTTCCTGATGCTATAAGAAACAGGAGATCATTTTCATGGAGCACACTATTGTAAGCACTCAGTCATGTAAAGATCTACAAGTTTGGCTACATCACAATAATCCCAATACATGTTTTTGCTTAGCAAAATCAAGCTCCTAGCAAATCACTGTTGTTTTTAGTCAAATACAATTAACATAAAACATTTGGCCTTCTGACATCATTAACTTCCTACTCTGTGCAAATGATTTCTATCAATTGACACCAGAAAAAAAATTGGTAGTCTGTTCAGTGGAAAATTACATAATGACTTTATTCAGAAAGGCTGAGGTATAAATTAATTTTTCAAATCACCAAATGAAAACGAGTTATTGTTTTCTGAAAACAGAACAAGCAGACATGCATGATAGAAAACTTTCTAAATTGTCTTTCCTGGGGAAGCTATATCACTTAAAAAAAAAGATATACAGGATCATCTTGTTACTTAAAGACATGGAGGTAAATCTCAGATGAAACAGCTAAAATACATTAAAATAATTTTTCTGGAAAGTAATGTAGGGGCAGGAGGTTGATAAAGAAGGATCAAGATACAGTTTTTTTAGCTGTTAGATATTTGAACACTTATGTAAATTATTTTGGCAAAGAATTAAATACTTTTTATAAAGTTTGCAATGCTCATCTTCCATTTAATGCTCATTTGCTAAAATATATTTATTAAGGAATAAATATTTAACCTGAAGACGATATGACTATGATATATGGTTAATGCTGTGACAGGGGGCCAATTTAAAGTCTGACTTACTAGTAAAATATCCACTCTCTCTTTACCAAGCAAAGAGTTTAAAATAATATCAATGATGTCATCTGTATGTTTAATCAGGAAACTTCTAAAACTTGAATCACTTCAAATGGGGTTTTCCCCCTTTGATTTGAGAATACAATTTACTTCCTTCTTCCCTAGGCATTTATTATGCGTTATTTATCAGACTATTAATCCCTAACAATTAGCCCAGAAACCCTTTGATCAAAGGTCCATAATTTCTCCAGTTCTTATCTCATATGGTCCCTTCCTACAACAGAAGGTACATGATGAAGGAAGAAATAAAGGAGAGAGGGAGGGTGGTTAGAAGAAACAAATTTGGCAATTCCTATCCAAGGTTTTTTTTTTTTTTTTTTAACAAGTAAAAGTGTTTTAAAACCATCTTGAGCTTCAGCAGCATTGTTCTTCTGTGCTTTGGGTGTTTTTATTTAATTATATAAGAATAATCTCAGAAGCTCATATTTTCAATTTATCTGATTTAAAAAAGCTAGAGAATTACCCTTCATAACATTTAATTAAACATTTTTATCAATTACACTGAATAAATAAATATACAGTCACAAACACAACTGGTTCAGTTGGTGTTTAAAAAGCCGGCATATATTAAAGCCCCGGCTTGGCTATGCTACACATTAGCTTCGGTTAGCAAACATAGCAATTGTTTTTCCTAAGAAAATGGTTTCTTTTAATTAAAGCATTTGCTCTTCTCTTAGCATTCTGTGCGATGCAAAATAAACATAAAATAGTTACTGTCGACTTTTTCCTCAGCTTTCTCAGTCCAGATTCAGAATAATTTGAATCAGAATAATTTCTTATGGATTTATCTACTTGGGATGGGAGAAAAATATATATACTACTGGCAATTTTGTACTATCAATAAATTGTACTATTTAGAAATAGAAAACTCTAATCAAAAACTTGATGAGACATTATGAAGTGGGATCTTACACCTCCTTTTCACTCAATGGCTAACAAATGACATCTCTAGTTTTATACTGAGATGTCTGTTGAAACAAATTGAGTCACATGGGAACATGAGTGTTTCAAACACTGAAGATCAGGTAGAAATAAAGAATATGGACCTTGAGCCGAGGGTTATTTACCAAAACTCAGTGTTTCTTTCTCTTTGAAATACTGTAATTAGTTAAGAGTAAACTACTTTTGAATTCATTCTGATTTTTTAAACTACTCTCTGATCATAATAAAAACTGACCTATTCCTCCATTACAGTTTAGAAATGTTGTAATTCTTTCATGCCTCTGTTTCTTTCTCTCCCTCCAAATATACTTAATTCACGTCCCAGATCTACCTTTTAAACATGAGTATTAGATGAAAGAATGTTCACTTAGTATGCCTGAACTATCAAAAATAAGTGTGTTTCTGCTGGATTTTTCTCTTCAAGTGAATGTCAGCAGACATTTTAGAAGCTCTGTAATCAATTCCTCCTATAGAACCACTTGCAGTGGAAACTAAGGATAGAATTGCCAGTCTTTACACTCGTCTGTGTGACTCAAGTTTTTAAAAAGTTCAGTGGAACTATTTTATGGTCCTATGTGATGCTAAATACAGGTTTCACTTTTTTTCTTTTTTTTTTTTAGAATTTGTGATCACTAATTATTATATTATTACTATTCAAACAAAAGTATAGTTAGGTTTTTGTTTCCTCTTAAAAGCCTTCTGATTCTTACCAATACATAACAATCTGGCTTAAGAAACCCAAATTTAGTCCAATATAAGAAACGTCAAAATAATTCTCCACACAACATTAAGCCAATCCAGGCTCTTTTGGCAAGGTTCTGCTGTTCAGATTTATATTATTTAAAATCGAACATCATTTCAATAATTGGTGATGAAATATTACCACTTTTAAGGAAAATAAATCTTAAACATTTGCCAGAAAAAGATCAATTATTTCTGGCTCTGCCACTGAAATCATCACTGTTGTGGGGTAAACTATGTTAAGGTTTCACTTTTTAATCAGGTGTTTGGAATTCATTGGGCTTTTTCAGCTATGGCTAAACAGAAGCCCACCTCCCCAGCAAAGTGTGTGTTTTTGTGTATACAGAAGTTAAAAGAGTAGGTCACAAAACTAGAGATACAAAGTTCATCTTTCCTCCTAAGAACCCAGAATTAGGATTAGAATGAGGAAATGTAACCTCTGTCTGCCCCTCTTTACAGGGGCAAGCATGCCTGCTACCTGCCCCATGTCTCTCTCTGTCCCCACACTCTTTCTCTCCCTCCTACTTAATGGAAGGAGAATCTCTTTTCTCATTCTGAACTAAGTCCTTACTTTCACGCCTTCATTTTGAAAAAAAAATTTTTTTGGACTGTTGAGAGAGTTTGTTTTACTAACTAATAGGAAAATCTTTGTCAAAAGTCAAATGGTATTGACTCAGTCAGTGAGCACTGTGGGACCCAGTCGAGAGTCACGTGAAACAAGGACTGAGAGATACAAGCTGGACTTTTCACCAGTGCCCCTCCTGCAGATGCAGCCATACAGGAGAGTTCTCATCAACAGATTAGAGCCCCGGAGTACTAAATATACTCCACAAGCAAAGAAATAAGGGCATTTATGGATTAAAGCACTATAATGGGAATAAAACAAAAGGAATCCAGTTTGAGGTGAAAGAATTAGCTTTACAGTTAAAACACCTTGGATTCAATTTCTGACTGTATTACTGTTAGCCAAGTCATCCAGCAAAACTTAACCTCCATGCATATCTATTTCAACATTCATAAGAGGGAGATAATATTATCTACTTGGTAGGGCTGGTGAAGTAAATGAGATAATGCATGTAAAGCTTATGACACGACAGTCTTTACCAAATGTGTGTGTAAGCTCAGGAGTAGGAAAGGTAGGCGATTGGACATAATTCACAGAAGAATGCAGAGAAGGATCTGTCATTCCCTCATTTGGTCAAGGCCTCCTGGAATGCCTGTCCCTAAAATTTCTTCCCCAAAGTACAGAGTGCCAGAATAAAGGGTACTTTCACAACGAGCAGCTTAGAGACTGCATGCAACAACTGGGATTGGCTAACTTCTATTTATCCTTCCATTCTGAATCTAAGTACTCCAAGAAACTTTATCTTCCTCACTGGCCTGCCTCCCAAAGACGAGGCTAGGCCAGCAATCCTTCTAGCTGGTCCAAGAGCTATGCCCTGTGCTATAACGTAAATCACTAACTTGTCACATCTTTATTTATCATAGTGGGAGATTCTTTAGAACAGGAAGCATTTCTTTGTCACTACTGCATCTCTAGCAATCAACACAGAATCGGACAGATGAGTGGCCAGAGTGAATATCTGCTGGTTGGTTTTTAGTAATCTGGCATCCAAAATCCCTCTAACTTTTGGTGAAAACTCTAGTGCATGAGTACTGGTGGTGCTCAGGGCTGACAGAAGCCCTATGGTACCAGAAATTCTCATTTTCTCATACCTGGAAGTTAAGCCTTCAGCATGAGACTTAGGCTGGGCCCACTGGACACCTTTGCACAGGGCTCTGAAGCCACAAGAAGTGAGACAAAGCATATGAGGCAAAGATTATTCACAGGGGCATCTGTGCCATCAGGAGTCCAGTATTGGCAATCATAGTCATAAAAAGACCACAGGCAACTCTGACACCTACCCTGCCAAGGTCTGTGTTATCATTTGCCTTATGTCCTCAGTCTAGGTCTCTGATTCTATGAACTGCACAATTTTCTACAAATAAATCAATTTTCTGTTTATATTAGTCACTCATGATTTCTTTTGTTTACAACCAAGACACCTAAATAAGGAAAGAACTCAAAATTTCAGTAAGTGGATGGTCGTATGGATAGACTGATGCACAAGTAATCAAGTCAGAAAATGAATGAATAAAACGATCAAAGGGAGACTAGGCTCAATTTCCAGGGTGTTTGCTGTTCTTTCTCTCCCTCCTCCCACGACTTGCCCTCCCAAACTATTCCTTAATAACAATTAATATTTAGAACAAACATTCTAGTTTCCTGGAGACCATTAAGGTTCTTGTACAACTTATAATAGTGATTCCTAAGACAGTGGTTTAATTGTGCTCAACTAGACTGTGAACTAGCTGAAGTAGAAGCACTGTATCCTCTCTTTTAAGCTCATTTACATTTTTGAAACTAAGGAAGCGATTAGAAGAAAGGAAATGAGCATCGTTTCATTTACAAAAAACTAGCTGAGCTTAGTACTATAGTAAAGGTTGAGTTTCACTAAATAATTCTGTTCATGGTTCTAAATAGCAATTAGAAGTCTTCCTATGAGAATCCCTCAGGTACCTTAAATTAAACCCATCTTTAAAAATTAATTTGCCTCTTTAATTCTCAACATGGTTTAAAATTTTGTTTATTCTTCATGCTCTAGATGAAAATATGAGCCTATAGATAGACTTTCACCACTTTTTACCTTCAAATTTCCTTAAAATTAGTTAAGAAATGTGACAGAACAAATATGTACTACTACTAGAAAAAAATGTTTTTAACTGTTCCATACAAGTGCTAGTTGTTTTGAGGCAGTTCTGCAAATACTGGAAGGAAGGAATAGAGACTAAAATTTCCATTATGTGAAGGAAATGCCAAGACAGGGAGTAAGTGAAGAAGTCCCCAGCAGAACCATTCTCAGATGGAAGGAAGGAAGGAAGGGAGAAAGGAAGAAAGAAAGGAGGAAGGAAAGAAGGAAGGACGGACGGAAAGAAAGAAAAGAAAAGAAAAACAAGGAAAGGAAGGAAGGAAGGAAGAAAGAGAAAGAAAGAAAGAGAGAAGGAAGGAAGAAAGAGAAAGAGAGAGAGAAAAGAGAAAAGAGAAGAAAGAAAGAGAAGAAAGAAGGAAAGAAACAAAGAAAGAAACAAAGAAAGAAAGAAAGAGTCCTATTAGATTTTTGTTTGTTTTTACATGGCAGCACTGAAATGTGGGAATCTACGAAATCTCATTTTAAATCAGAGGAAACCTTTGACTGCTTTGACTAATCAAGCACAGTAGACGTAACTCTGACTTCCAAGATTTTTTAAACGGCTAAAAGACCATGCAGTCTGTGCTTTGTTCAATGGAACACTGTCTAAGGGAGCCCTGGGCTCCATGAGAAAGGTCTTATTACTCTGAGAAGCCCAAGTTGGGGGAGCCATGGGTAGGCACTCTGGTCAACCCTCCCAGCTAAGTCCTGCCTCCAGGCATCTACACCAAGGTGCCAGACACGTGACTGAAGCCAGTACTCCCAACCAGCTGTTTTACTAGCAGAATGTCACGGAGTGACCTCCATGACTGTCCCCTTCATCAAAAGGGAAACAAAGTCATGCCCTGCCTGAATGCCTGACCCAGAAATTTGACAGAAGTAATAAAAAGGCTCATGGCCTAAGTCCCTAGGTTTGGGGGTAGTTTGGTATATAGCAATAGAAATTCTTAACAGAAGTGGTAAACATAAAGGTACAACATGTGGCGTGGATTTGGGAAACAAGCAATGAATGAAAGCATGACAGGACTCAAGCCGGCTGTCCAAGGATTTGACGGAAAGTGAGGAAAAAATATTGTGTAAATTCTTATTATGCAACAGCAGAAAGTTTGGCAAATTTACATTTTACAGTTAACAGAATTTAAATTGTTGACATTTTCAATTGGTTCTTCTCTATCATTTTCTATTTATGGTCCAAGGTAAGCAAAACAAATTCTGCTAAATGGAGAACATTCTCATTTCTAACATTTTCATGTTCAAGTTTGTAAGTATTTCAGCCCCATATATTTATAGTGCTGACTTTTTGCCTCCATTAAGAGAATGTTTCTTCACAACCATTTCTACAAAATAAAAATCTTCAAATAAGTCTTCTCCATGTTTAGTTTACATCTTTCACCAAATATAAATTTTGAAAACTCATAGAATTACTCAAACTCAATAAGTACAAAATATAAAATTATATTCCTCTTCAGTTAAAAATAGGAGCTCCACCGAAAATGTTTCCCACAGTTTAAAATATTCCAAAGTGCAATTACAGAATTTCACATTCAAATCTTGTACACCATTTGGGGCATAATATTTACTTTGTTCTGATCTTCCCTTCTTTTTATAGAGATGCACCACTATAGTCTTCAGTTTATAAATTTTGTTTTGAACAATTACAGTTAGCTAAGAAGCATTAAGAGCTGATGTTTATCTTGGTGCTCCATTCGTAAATGCATTGATTAAATTTCCAACTGAGTTTGAATAAAATGTAACAAAAATTTAAGATGAATCATTATCAGAAAAGTTCAATATCATGGAAGAATATTTATGTTTATTTCCCAACATTTCAGAGTCTAAAACGTTTCTAAGATCTGATTGACGGTGGACAGCAAAGATGGAACACATGTGCCAGCTAAATTACTGTTTTGTTCTTATTCAGAAGAGCTTCCCACATAAAAACTTTGTAGTTCAGTTATTCTAAATTGTGCATGTATTCAAACGGTATCAATTTGACAACTCTTGCTTCTGTTACCACTGATAGACTAAGAACAATGATAAATTACATGTTCACCATGATGATTACCATGCACATTGCTCCAAGTTTCCTTAATTTAGTAACAGTATTGTTTTCCTGGGATGCTATTCTCCATTCTTCTTAGTAATACAGCAAAACTAAATAATTTTATTTTGCATGGTGAACCTTTTAACTGAATTTTATAAACACATCCACCATAACATCAGACATTTCACATTTGACAGAATGTATGTCCAAAGCCTTTACTTTGATTCCATAAATTGGATGGGGAAAAAAAACTGACTCCTAGTGGAATTAACTAGTTTTCTGTTTGAAGGATCCCAACACTCTGGTATAAACCTGACATAATCTAATGATTGAAAATATTCTGCTAATACAGCCAACACATTCACAGCTACTGCTTAAGTTTTCATACATGCACAAGATAATCCAGAATAAAAACTGAATAAAAGCTATTTAAATCTGTCATTTTATCTAAATGATAAATGATATTTCACAGAGTGATATATAAACATACCATCTGCAATTACATATTAAATCACAGTCCTCAGGCACATTCTTCTTAATGTAACTGTTAACTTTTGAAGTAAATTCTGATGCTTCCTCATCATATTTGTCTTCTGTTTCCCACTAAGTCACAGATATCACTGTGGTCCCCATGGCAGGTAGTAACTGTCAACAAATATTCTGCATAAGCTAAATGTTCTTCACCAATTTTTTGCAACAGAAATTTAGTACTTAATTTAAGTATGCACTCTGTTTTTGAGCTCACTGAACCCCAATGGATGTATTTAAAAATTAAGTGTTACCAAACAAAATACACATTTGTATATCTCTCCATGTAATAAACAACAGTATCACTGGAGTAAAAATATTCAGAACATTCTCAATACTCTCAGGCTCTCTTTCCTGAATATATTTCACATACACTTAAACAATAGTTACTGATTCCTCCCACTAGTGATCTGGCAACTTCATGCATCCCACTAGCCACAGCACAACTGGCACACCAAGTAGGGAGAACAATGAGTATTTCTTCCACTGGCACCAAGAAATGAGTTAGCAGTCTCTACCTATACTTGGGAGGTAGTTGTTAGCAAGTAAATGAAAAGGATACAAAATATAAGTAGATCATAACTAAGTATTTTGTCTTATTTTGCTTTGTTTCCCAGACTTAATCATGTAATCAAGCAAAACCTCTAATTGCTGCATGGCAGAAGCTGGAAGATCAAAGTGGAGATCTGTAAAACCTTAATATAGGTGCACTTTTCCAACAAACAGTTAGAAATCGGAAGTAAAGAAATAATATCATGTATAATACCATCAAAACATAAAACAGGATATGGGCAAGAGCTGGACACCAAAATCTACAATGCACTGCTGAGAACAAATTCTAAAGACCTAAATAAAGGCATAAGAAATTGTGATCACGGTTTGGAAAACTCATGATCAGTAAGATGTCAATGCTTCTAAAGTTGCCTTAGAGATTGGCTCCAACAAACTCAACCAAAACATCAGCAGATTCTTCATAGAAACTGAGGAGCTGATTCTAAAATTTATATGGAAAGACAAAGGAAATTTTAAAAACCCAAACAATTTTGAAAATGAAGAACAGAGCTATAGAACTTACAGGACTAGATTTCAAGACATCCTAGAAAGTAACAATAATCAAGGCAGCATGGTAGTAGACACGAAAATCAAGAAACAGAACAGAGAGGGGAAAATACACAAGTGCACCTATGTATAAATTCACTCATGTGGCATTCTGGAAAAGGCAAAACCACTGGGTCAGAAAACAGGTCAGTGATGTCCAGGGAACAGGGGTAAGAGAGGAAGCTTGACTGCAATGAGGCAAAAGGGAACAATTTTGTGGGGATGGAAATGTTCTACCTGTATTGCGTTGGTGGTTATGCAGCTGTCTGCATTTCTCAAGTCACCAAACTAAACACTTTTAAAACGTGTATTTTATCGTATGTCCATTTTACCACAACAAACCTCACTTTTAAATAGGAGTAAGAAAAAGGAAACCTCAACTGAGTATCATTTCCTCCTGGAAATACTACTCGCCTTCAGTACTTTCAGCCTGGCATCTCACTCCAGCAGTTAAATAGCCATCCTCTTTGATGAGCCTCTACCCTCGTGCTTAGTACTCTAGATTAAACTCACTGCTGTTCCTGTCTGTTCTCCCACCGGATC
Organism: Camelus dromedarius; assembly: GCF_036321535.1. Lineage (NCBI taxonomy): Eukaryota > Metazoa > Chordata > Mammalia > Artiodactyla > Camelidae > Camelus > Camelus dromedarius. The sequence continues at coordinate 13,521,821 of NC_087462.1, read as the reverse complement.
AGGCTTCTTGAGAGGATTTTTTTCCCCCTCAAAGCTGTATCTCCAAGCTTAAAGTTCCATCTGACACACGAAGATCATCAAAAATTGTTGGGAGAAGGAAAGAAAGAATGAATAGAGGGGAAAAAAAAAGACTCCTTTCCCTCATGTTTTCTCTTCCAACCATCCCTTGGGGGATAAATGTTTTCTTCTGTCATTCTGTAGACACCCAAGCTAATCTTCACTATAAAAATGTCCTGGATTTATGTTTTAAAATGAACTTGGGATTCTGTTTGTATTCAGGTATGGTGAGGCCGACAGATCAGGAGATGACTGTCACTGAAAAGACAGTGTCTCCTACCGTTCCCAAGAGAAGGAGGCAGGCCACATCATGCAGGGCCGCCAGAGAAGCACTGGGGTCCGTCAGGAGGCAGAAAGAGTGAGGGGGAAGGAGGGAAGGAAGGGCAAAAGCCTCCTGTGTGGTTTTCAGGAGGGAACGGGCAACGTACAGGCAGGCAGCTGGGCAGGTTCAGACTGCAGGGTCTGAGTAACTCCAGTGGGCTGTGGGCTGTAAGGCAGACTCTCTACTAGTTTCTAGTACCTGGTCTTGGGATGATTCAGGACAAAGGGATTGTGTCTCAAAATTCAGGAGCCTGATGAAAGGAGGCAGAAAGGGATATGGATTCAGGATTGGTTGCTTTGCAAGTCAAAGGGAAGCTGAAAGGCAAGTATTCCTTATCTCTAGAAATGGGGTGGGCTCCTTCTGCCTCCCACTCCCTCACCCTCCACCCCGATCAGTGAGGCCCGTATGACATACATGAAAAATACAGAAAATAAGAAAATACAGTTAATATCATTTATATAGGATCCTTCCTGTATACATTATAGTTTATTCCATAACCTGAGAATAAAACTAGACGTGCACTGGTTATCTAGGTGTTATCACTATTCTCAGTCTACAAAATCCGTCCAACATCTTGCTAACTATCAAGTGAAAAACTGCTTAGATGATGTGCTAAGGCATAGTTCTCTATATTCTGAAATAAGCACAATGTAAACATTGAGACAGAGATTTAATTTGTGTATGGAAAGATGGATTACACAGTCAACTTCTTTAACTTTTATTTCCTACTGTGAATCAACCAAAGCTACGCTTTCGTGCCTCCCAGGATAAGTAATAGAAAATGCCACAGACGCAAACTGCTGAGTTATCCTCACCCTTGTTCTTTTATTTAATATCATGTCCGTGTGATTTCATTTAATAAAAGATACAAGGGCTGAGAAAACACAATAGTGTGTCTCTGCATGTAAAGATATAGGAGAAATCAATTACAGTATGTTAGAAAGCATAGTATATTCTTATGTACATTTTGTTTACAGTATTAGGAAAAGGCCACACTATATTAGACTCCAAAATATATTTACTTTAATATAAACTCCACTATAACAGAATAACAAGTTTTTTTAATCACTGTTCTCAGACTATTAGGTTTTCATTTCTGACGTCTCTCCTACACGACTGCTTTTTGGCATTATTCAGGGTTAAAGCTGGGAACAACAATAATTAAATATGAGACCATCAAACACTTTCATCATAAGGTTCTCAACTGCTAGGTAAATGCATAAAATAACATACTCATTCAGGAAACTTGTTTTGTGTCTCAAATGGCCTCTCTCAATTGCTCTCTCATTTCCAAAAATGTAAATATAAACACTGGTAAACTCTAAAAAAGAGCTTTTAAACATGACCTATAATCACAGTAGTAGTATTTGTGGGGAGGGTATAGCTCAGTGGTAGAGTGCATGCTTAGCACGCACGAGGTCCTAGGTTCAATCCCCAGTCCCTCCATCTAATAAATAAGTAAATACACCTAATTGCCCCCCGCAAAAAACAAAACAAATTAAAAAAAATAGTAATATTAAACAGCTAATACTTGATATCTTACTACATGCTTACTAAGGTTCTAAAATATAGTATTTCATTTAGTCCTCCAAATACTGCACGAGGGATAAGTTTATGCCATCCCCATTTGCAGATGGAGAATGTGAGGGACAGAGAGATTAAGAAATTCACTCTGCCACTCAGCTACTCAGTGGTAAACCCAGGATTTAAACGAAAGACTCCCAAACCTATACTTCTCACTACTCCGTTAACGTTGGACCTCAAGTGCAAGCTGCTTGGTTGGAGAATTTTCCCCCAGAAACTGTTTATAGCCCTAGGAGTACCCACAAAAGCAGAGCATACCCATATAAAAGTATGAATACTATTGTACACAATCTGACCGTCATGTGTAAAGCTGCTTCTGGGAGACAATACATTAAAAGATTTTTATTCTTGGCATAGCAAGAATAGATTTTTGGATTTATGTAACTGGATAATGGACACTTTCCCTTCCCCCTGTGCCCTACTAAATCTTAAAACAGCCAATTATGTGGGGTTTTGAGATCTAACAAGAAAGTGAAATAAGGGTAATTTTCACCATCGAGGGGACAGAGACAGGCAATTCTAGGAAGACTAACATAACTATAACAGGTACAGTAGAAGAGGAGAATCAGCTGCAAGTTTGTTTTGGGGAGAATACATTTCTGTCATACATTAAGTACCTATAGTTTCTAAACCCTTGCTAGATATTTTATATATGACCTCTAATCCTCAAAGCATTCTTGAAAAGTAAATACAGGTATTTTTTATTCTATAGTTCAGGGTCATTTCAACTGATGCTAATGAAAAGGTGGTTCACGTAGCCAGGGAAGCAGTAGAACCGGTCTCTGAACTCCTGGATGTCCAGAGCTAAAATCTCCCCTACGGTGTGCTCACTGGGGATGAAAGATCTCTGACAAGGGCAATTAACTGTTAGCCTGGAGGCCACGGTTGTTCCACAGTCATCTTTTATTTGGTGCTCCAAGTGTTTTAAGTAATTTTTAACTTAAGTTGCTGTGCTCACCAATTTGTTACAGTCCCCCCCACCCTGTCACATACACCATCTCTTACACCCAGCTTCCAATACAGTTACATTAATTTTGTGGCTCCTGAAAGAATTTAAGAAGACTGGAGGAAGATGATATATCAAGATACTCTACAGAAGCTCTTCATTAAACGCTTTACATGTATTACCCGACATTTCATCATAATAACCACCCAATGTGTTAGACATGGTTATTCCCATTTTACAGATAAGTAAATTTTTTAATTTGCCTAAGGTCTCATAGCTCTCTCATGGTAACGCTGGGATTTGAATCCAAGTCTTTATCACTCCAGTTGCATGCTTCTAACTACCAGCTGTACTGCTTCCACTAGAGGATCACACTGTAAATGTTTCCATGGAAAACAACTCCTACACTAAAAGCATGAGAATATGCTCTAAGAACTAGCACAGGCAGATGATCCACTTTTTCAGTGAACTCTCCATACCTTTAAAGAAGCATCAGCCCAAATTTCAATTCAACTCAATTTCATGAACCTTCTAGGGAGAAAACCTTCACCCTAGGAGGTTGATTTAATTGTCCAGGGGATTTGAGGCTGAATATTCTGTCCTTTGATTTCACTCTTGAATCACGGCCCCTATGTCCTCCTGTCACTGTGAAGACTCCAGCATCTCATCTCTAGACAGCAGAAGGGCAAGTGTGTGAGAAGGGAGGAAGCTGATGTATTAAAGCGAACTGCAACCTGAGCAGAGGATTGATGGTGGCTTCAAGAGAATGTGCTCTCCCATCCACTCACAAGTGTAATTTAAAGAGGATTTTTCAAGGCATGGATAGACACCATTACTCACATCAATTCCCACTGCCTTCTCCCCCTATAACTCTTTACCAATTCCAGTCCACAGCTATTCTGCCCTGTTTAATCAACAACACGCCTTTGAGAAGTATTCTCCAGCATCCCCAAATGAATTTCTTATAATGCAAATTGAATGAAGTGGTGAAAATGATAAATATGTCTGCAGTGGAACAGATTTGTTTCAAGCTGTAAGATCTGCCTGAGGGTAAAAGGGACTTCCCAAACAAACTACGACAACCTCGGATTTGAAATGATCTATTTTGACCATCATCTTACTCTCAAGTATTTTTTTCCCCGTAGGGGTTTTTTTTTTTTCCTGTGGAAGTTTTGATCTACAATATTTTGTAATATTGAGGCAAATTCTCTGCTTTGAAAGTAACGTTATAAATAAGCTCAAGGACATCAGTTTATGCAAGACAAAGGTTTCATGAACTAAAATGCATTTGTGATTCATGGTGTTTTCTAAGCCGTTCCCCAGATGAAAATGGCGGTAGACAGGAAAATATACCCCCAAAGATGTCAATGTCCTAGTCCATAGATCCTGGGAATATTCTATGTTACCTGTCAAGGGTACTAAGGTTGCAGATGGAATTAAGGTTGCCAATTAGGCGACCTTGAGATGGAGAGATTAACCTGGATTGTCTTGAGTGGGTTCAATGGAATCACAAGGACCTTTCAAGGGAAAAGGGAGAACCAGGAAATCGAGTGGCAGAGGGACGTGAGAAAGGAAGGCAGGTGGCCTACAGAAGCTGGAAAAGGCAAGAAAACAGATTCTCCCTTACAGCCTCCAGAAAACAGTGCAGCCCTGCCAACACCTTGATTTTACCAGTGAGATCCTTTTAAGATTTCTGATGTTCAGAACCATCAGATAACAGTATTTTAAGCCACTATGTTTGCGGTAATCTCTGAGAGCAGCAAAAGAAAACAATACAGATATTGGTACCTGGAAGTGGGATGATGCTGTAAGGAACTCAGAAAAACGTAAAAGTGGCATTGTAACTGGGAAATGTGAAGAGGATGGAACAATTTTGGGGATCATAACAGGAAAAAACCTAGACTGCCTCAGAGTGTTAACAGAAACATGGATGATAATAAATCTGCTAGTGACAAATCAGAAAGAAACAAAGAATGGTAGAGAAACATTATATGTCTCAGAGAATACCTGAATCATCATGAATTAAACCATCATGAACAGACTGTTGGCAATGGAGGTGTGAGTATTACATCATTATATGTCTGCCAAACATGAAAGATGACACTGATGTCATCTTTATATACATATAAAACTTTGTAACTTTGTTAATTCTTTCTAAGAATTATTGAGAGGCCAATAGGAATTCTGATGAAAACTCAGGAAATAGAAGTAAAAATCTTGACAGAGGTAAGTAACCCCAGGCATAATTTATTTTAAAGCAGATAAGTTTCATTATAAAATTCCAACTGCTCTTAATGAGAAGGACTCCCCAGGCTCCAAATCCAGATGGGTTTAGATGTGCAGGTTGGGATAGATGCCTGGGAGAGCAGAAGTACTCACACAGTTATGGGTCAAAGTATGTTGATGGTGTAAAGACCTCAGAACGTGGTCCAGCAAGGTGGGGCACTCCTTGGGCAGAAAGGGGAGATGTGAGAAACCGTGGAGCAGAAAGCCCAAAAGAGACGAGTAAATTAAAATATTAAAAATTGAAAACTGACATCTCAACAGTTAATATAAATGTGAAAAGGTGTTGGACCTCATTAGTCATAAGGAAAATGTAAATTAAAATCAGAACTGAGTACCACTACACCAAGTAAAAAAACTGACAATATAAGGATTAACAAGAACGAAGAACAATGGAAATTCTCTTAAGCTACTTTTAAGAAGTGAACTACACAACTCTGACCTAGCAACTTCACTTCAAAGTATATATCCAAGTTCAGAATTACACACGTCATGGCTGTCACCTGGAAACAACCGGAATGTTGATCAGCAATGGAACAGACACACCATTTGTGCTCTGCCCATACAATGCAATACTGCACAACAATACAAATAAGTGAACTACAGCTGCACGTAACAGCTTGGGTATTGAACGTATACTCACAAACATATTGAGTTAAAGAATCCAGATACAAAAGAATCTATGATGTGTGACTGTCCACTGGAAAACAGAAAAAAAGAAAAGCTACCCTATAGAATTTAGGAATGGATACTTAGGTGTAAACTTTAAAGGAAGAGCAGGGCAGTAATTCCCATCAAAGGCAGGAAGATGGTGACCTTCAAGAAACGTTGGAAGGGACAGGATGAGGGGTTCAGGCATGGTGGTGATAATTCCTTGACCTGGGGAGTAGTCACCCAAGTATTCATCTTTGTTTTATGTACTTTTCTGCACGTCGGTTGTATCTTACAACAGTAATAATGACAGAGAGGAAATTTAAAGTTGAAAGTAGGAAAATCAGAGTGCTAAAGGTCCTCAAAATCACCACAGACAATTCTGTTTACATCTTAGCTACCTTTTTGCAAGACAACATGGGTATAAGCTCAAGTCATGATTTTTACCCCACAGATGTAAGTCAGTACCACTAGGCATTACGATGCATTTGAAATTACTTTCCATAAACATGCACGTACGTTTCTTTGTCTCCTTTTAAAATCTTTAATTCAGAGAGTATTCCAGACTTGGAAGCATCGGCACAGAATAACAGCATTCTAAAACATGTCACTATGTCCATTATCTCTGTGGCACTGGACCTGGCCACTGCAGTTACAGACTTCTACCTAAATAGGGAGGGAGGAAAAGAGTATGTTTTTTTTAAGCAACAGCTCTTCCGCATATAGTGTGCGTGAATGAGTAATTGTAGACTAATGGAATCATACTTATTTGTCCTACAAGTTACTGCAACTAACTCTCACATATTTCAGCAAGTGAATATGATATGATCATTATTATCTCTAATAGTAGTTTCAGGAGCCCAAAGAATAAAGCCAAAAACCTAACCCTCGGATGAGACCTTTAGATGTACTTCCTTGGTACAAGAGAATGCAGTATCAGTATTCCATGTGTAAGTAAGTTCAGTTAACAACGAGTTATAATTGCAAAGGGATATGAAAATTAGTTTAAACAAGTCAGTTAAATCATAAACATTTCAGAAATATGAGGATGTGTTTGTAATTCAATTAGTGTGTTAATATACTAATAAATTTACTGATTTGAACAGTATCTTAATTGTATAGTAGGGCTCCAGGAGAAAAAAAAATAGTATATCTTAATTGTCATAAAGGGAGCTTTGGCTGCAGTATGACTACATAAGTTTGGAGAAAATTATCCATGGTAATGAGATCAAAATGCTGCCATCTAGAATAATAAATAAGGTTACTTGATGGTTTGACTAATAAAAATGCATCCAAGGGACAGGGGAAATGACTGAGCACAGTGTTGTCTGCCAGACACTAATTACACTAAGTTCCTGATGGGAGAGAATGGGACATTTTCTATTATAACCAAAAAAACCACTTCCATAGTTTAAACACTCAGATAATCACGGGATTAAAATATTCCAGGGATAATTCTTTATTGCTACCTCAATTACCACAAATTAAGCTGATATTAATATACTTTACTGCTGCTCAGCCTTAAGTGAAATCAGTTGCACTTCACATATAACTCAAGGGAGTGAGCTGATCTCCTATTTCTGTGTAATTACCTGTAATTTATGGAGCACAGGGAGACCTGTGAGCAGCCTCGTCAAGGTCACCTAAGAAGGTTGAATTGCATTGTTTTCAGTCACCATCTGTGATCTGGGCCGAGGCTGCCATCTCTCCACCTGCTTCAAGAGGAAGGGAACCTTCCCCAGCACGGGGGACAGATGACCAAATCCTCAGGCCAAGGGGTACAATGACCATGAGCTTTATACAAAGTGTGCGTTTTAAAGAGTAGCTGGCATACCAACGAAAACGCTGAAATGGATTTTTTTTTTAAATGGGTTTCCGTGCTAATTTCAACATTTTAAATCAACTGGAATGCCTGCAAAGAATTCTGACAACCCACCATGGATGAATCCCAACTTCCTTCTGCAAATTTGGCCCACTCCTTAGGACTTCTACTCTACTGCAGGAGATGTGCAGCATCCTCTCCAGCACTCCCCAGCGTGGCCAAACTTCCAGCTATCTTAAACATCACAAAAAGCCACAGTTACTCCACAGAGATTTCTCATTTTTTACCTCACTCTAGTAAAATTCATTTTGAGTATTTTCTATTTGAGTCCATGCTTGTTTGCTTACTTCACAAAACAAAGACAAAAGCAAAAAAAAACCAAAAAACAAAAAACAAAAAAAACAGAAAAATTTCTTCTGTATAGCACAGGGACCCATATTCAGTATCTTATAATAACTTTAATGAAGAAGAATATGAAAATGAATACATGTATGTATATGCATGACTGGGACATGGTGCTGTAAACCAGAAATTGTCACAATGTAACTGACCGTACTTCAGTAAAGAATAAATAAGTAAAATAAAAATGAAAAAACAAAATAAAACAAAAAAGTCAAGTGGAAAAGCATTTGGGAAATGACATGCAGGGTGAATCACTAAACCCAGCAACGCACTGGGAGTAGCTGAATGTGAGGGGAAAAGGCAATCTGGGGTTTCTTGGTGAGCACTGTGTGCAGAATTTTCATAAAACAATAGCATTTTGTAAGCCAAAACCAGGAAGCTAGATTGAAAATGATATCATATTAATTAATTTAACAAATACATAATAAGCACTTACTTTGCGCTGGCCAGTAGAATGCAACAGGGCCCCTAATGGCCTGGAGTTCACAACTCCAAGTTTATTGCTTAGAAAATAGATGGTAATAAGCAAGTAAGAGTAAGCATAAAATATAAATGAGAAATGAGGACAAACATAAGGCAAGATAATGAAAAAAGGAAAAGTAATACTGAGAGGGAGATTTTTTAATTATGGTGAGAAAAGAAGGCTTATCTAATAACCAGTATTTGGCCACAAGTAAGAGAGAGAAAGCCAAATGGCTAACGGAGAAGGGAAGTTTCAGGCAGAAGAAAAAGGATGTGAGGTAGGGCCATGACATGAAGGTGTGCTTGCCAAGTTTGAGGAAAACAAAGGAGGTCAGTACAGGTGAAGTTTAGGAAGTAGAGGAGAAAGCTGGAGAACGTGGTATCTGAGAGACCACAAAGGACCACGTATCAAAAGGTGTTGCCAGCCACTGCAACAAAATTTTCTTTTGCTCTGAGTGATATGCCTGTGTTATCGGAAGCCACTGGAAGATGCTGTGATCTAACGTGCTTCAAAAGAATCACGCTGGCTACTGGATTGCAAACGGATGTCAGCATAGGGGATAGAACACTTAGGAGGCTACTACAATGATTCAAGTGAGAAATAAAGGTTGTTAAATCAGGAAGAGAACAGTAGAGGTTTCTAGAAAACATCAGAATCCTATGTATACATTAAAGGTAGAACTAACTAGATTTTCTTGTTGGAAGGAAGATAGGAGAAAAAGTCAAGAGTCGTGGACAAATCCAAGATTTTGGTACAAGGAGTTGGAAGGATGAAGTTCTTCTTTACTGAGATGGAAAAGACAAGAAGAAACAAGCTGGGATGGAGAGAGGAAATGGCAGTTAAATCTCAGATGTATAAAGTTCGGGATGCCAATCTGCCATCCACATGGGACTCCTGGGAGAGCAGCCAGATAGATGAGCCCATACTGGTTGAGACTGGAGACAGAAATTTAGAAATCATCGGTTTTTAAATAGTTTTAAAAGCCAGAGTCTGGGTAAGATGACTCTGAAATGAGAGTAAACAGAGAAGGGAAGAGATCCAAGGACTAAGATGAGGAAACATTAGCAAAGGAGATGCACAAGTATCTAGTCTCTAAGAGGGAAACAATAACCCTGAATCGAAGTGTTACATCTGAGGTCCAGAAAGAGAAAGACTAAGGTGTGACCATTGGATTTAGCCCTGTGGAGGCCATTGGTGATTTCTGCCACACATTTTCAGTGGAGTAGTGGGCATAAAAACTGCTTTGAGTATTTTCAAGGAATTTAGGAGCAAGATACTCTTTCAAAGAGTTTTACAAAAAAAAAGGGGGGGGGGGGAGTCCAGAAAAATAAGGCAGCAACTAGAACGAACTATGAAGCCAGGAAATGTTTTTTCAGATGTGAGAAATTATCGCATATTTGCATGCTGTTAGAATAAATCAGGAAAGAGGAAGTGAGAGGGGGAAACTGCTCCAGCACAAGTGTTGAGTTTGGCCTTACAGAGAAACACAGGTTTCATTCCTAACAACGAAGGAAAGATACATTACACGGGGAGACTTTCAACTTGACTGCTGCTGTCAGAGTGGGACGTTAGAAATTTTCTTTTGAGTGCTCCTACCTTCCCAGTGAAATAGAAAGCAAGGTTATCAAATGAGAATGAAAATGAGAATGTATGTGTTGAAGGTTTAATAAAAATTGAGAAGATAGGAAATAGTCATCTAGGAAGAGTGAAAGAATAAATGGACTAAGAGAACGAGGTAGAATGGCTCAACAGCAGACAGGCCCCCCTTGAATAAAGTGCCCATAGATTTCAAGTAAGACTATTCAACATAGTTTTTTTTTTTCTAGTCATGCTCAACTATATAGGTCCAGAAGTAGAAAGCTGGATTCAACCAGGATTAAGTGTTACCATGTAAATACAATGAAGGGATAGAGGAAGAAAGGCCAGTGTAGTTGAGAGTGTATTCAGAGAAGTAATTCAAAAGGCAGACCTGTTCAAGAATAACCAAAGACCAGCAATATCTGAGCTGAATCTATTAGTCTGCCACGCCAGGGAAAGTCACTCTGGAGTGGACAGTGAGCTCCTCTGACTATGAGGTCTAAGACTAGATACAGGGCAAGAAGGAAGAATTTTTATCCAAGTACAACAGGATTCTGAAAAGCACTTTTTGATAACAAGGAAAAGCAGTGAAAGCATTTCTGAGGACTGGTCGTTATCTCAGCACGACTGGTCATTTGTGTGAGAATAAAACAGGACCTGATTCTCAACAAGATGGCATAAAGTAACTTAGCGTCAAACTCGCTTAGAGTTAGGCGTGATCCAGTCCTAATGAACAGGTATGAGACTGGATTACACTTAGGGTCAAGCAATGGTCAAACCCTGAAGTGCAGTACAAGGTTTGAGCATAGATATTTTATATGGAGACCAGAGAACCCAAGCTAAGAGTAACAATGAAAATGTGATATTAATGTAGAGTTAATGGAGTGAAAAAATTGTTGGCAGTATTAGAGGAAGTGAGCAAGAAATATGATGGCTGGAGAGTAGTTCTTATAATTAATATTATGGAAGGGATGTAATTTTAGAAAATCTCAAAGTCTGGGGTTCAACTAAGGGAATTTATGGCTATAGAAGGTAAGGACAAGATCTCTGAAAGAGGAGTCGGGAACTTGGAAATCAGGGTGGTGAAAGATTTATTAACATAAACACTAAAATCATGCAACCCAATGTTTATAGCAGCACTGTATACAATAGCCAAGACATGGAAGCAATCTAAATGTCCATCAACAGATGACTGGATAAATAAGTTGTGGTATATCTATACAATGGATACTACTCAGCAATTTTTTAAAAAGTATAGAATAATGTCATTTGCAGAAACATGGATGGACCTGGAGATCATCATTCTAAGTGAAGCCATAAATAGAAACAAAAATACCATACGGTATCACTCATATGTGGACTTTAAAATAAAACAAAACAAAACATAACAAAAAAGAATACACTAATGAACTCATCTGAAAAACAGAAACAGACTTGCAGACACAGTAAACAATCTTACGATTACTAGGGAAAAGGGGTGGGAAAGGATAAATTTGGGAGTTTGAGATTTGCAAATGCTAACCATTATCTATAAAAATAGATTAAAAAACCAAATTTCTTTTGTATAGCACAGGGAACTATATTCAATATCTGGTAATCACCTTTCATGAAGATTATGAAAATGAATATATGTATGTATATGCATGACTGGGACATTATGCAGTATACCAGAAATTGATACATTGTAACTGACTATACTTCAATTAAAAAAAGAAAATTAAAAAAAAACTAAAATCAGTCATAATGATGATGGGAAAGCATTCGAGAAAATGACTGAGCTAGGAGCTAAAATCTTCACCAAATGAGGAGGTGATGCATTTATGAAGACTACAACAAAGGAGGGGTAGCAGGAGTGCAGTCAGATCCTTTGGGTTTCAAGACTGGAAAGTTTTGGAGGGAGAGAGAGAGAGACAATGATCTCTAAGAGACAATGATAAAGGTGTCTCTCTAATGATACACACCTTTAGAAAGAGCAGAAAGAGGTGAAAGAGGGTGAAGATGAAGTCAGATTACTGGATGTGCAGATTAAATAGGAATGAAAGTTCAGGTCGTGAAAGATGACCTGGGAAATCTTAGGCTTCTTGAAGAGGCTGAAGCATATAAAAATGAAGGGGATATGGGATTATTCCTGGTGGACTTCAACCCAGATTTCAGAGGAGAGACCAAAGAATGGAGGAGGAGAGAGAACTGGAGTTCTTGACATAATTGAGCTCTGGAGCTCCATTATGATGTCTTTTGGCTCTTCTTTTTTAGCTGTCACTGCATTATCCCTAGAAAAATGATTCTATGCTTTGTTAAGAGTTTCCCACAGAGGGGAGGGGATAGCTCAAATGGTAAAGTGCATGCTTGGCATGCATGAGGTACTGGGTTCAATCCCCAGTACTTCTTCTAAAAAATAAATAAACCTGATCACCTTCCCCCCAGGGGAAAAAAAATTTTTTTTAAATAATAATAAAAAAATAAATAAAATTTTAAAAAAGGAGTTTCCCATAGTCCTTGGCAACCATCGCCTGCTTTAAGAAACTATTTGCATAAGAAAACTGGTTCTTCTGTGGAATCAGTTACTACATATCCTCAACAGAGGCCTGAATTACTTACCCCTTTTATCCAGAGCACTCAAATATGCATTATCCAACAAGTTACATCTTACAAACCCTTATTTTGCACTGAGGTGAGCCGAAAAGCACAGATAAACTCTGAAACTGTAATTTCAAGTTTCCTGCCTTTCCTTTAATCAGCATTCAATTGTCAACCAAACTTCCCATTTTACTTCTGTCTCTTAAAACTCGGCCCCAATTTATCACTTTCTTAAATTGTTTCTTTCTTCAAAAACAAAGTTCCCAGGCACCTAATATGTGTTATGTGCCACGGAAGATACAAAGTTGAAGAAGATGCTATTTCTGCCCTGGAGGAGCTCAGAGCCTTGGGTGAGAAGCAAACATGCAAATAAGTAATGTAACACTTTGTGGAACATAGTGGAACACACCATAATAGAGGGATATATAAAACATAATTTTGTTTCCAGACTCCAGATCCAACCTTAGAATTGATCATCAAAGGTTTTACTGCTTTTCTTTTCTTTTTTTTTTTTAAACTCACTGGCCATTTTGTAAGTCAGTTAGGAAGAGATGACTTTCCTCCCTCTTGTATTCAAAGTCTTGCTTATTTATAGCAAGAATCCAGAGCTCCAACTCCTTGACTTTGCATCCAAGACTACTTGTCAGCAACTACCAGCCATCCAACCCCTTGATACAGGTTTGAGTACTTATAGAAAAAAACCGAATGGAGGAGTGACATCAGCAACATGGCAGCATTAGACACTCTTGGTCCCTCCCCCCAATCTATAACCAGTAAAATACTCATAACTCAGCAAAGGCACCTCTGCCCAGCTTACATGAATGCCAGAGAATTCTAGACATCTATACACCTAAATTTGTGAAGACTAGAACACATACAGGAGGCAGAACTGGGGCTAAGGTGGAGAGTGCCTGTGATTCCAGACTTTCAGCCATGGCAGCCAAGCCTGCAACCCCAGAGAACCCAGTAGCATCAGCGGAGGCAATGGACACAACTCCAGCTCTTTGGCCACAGTGGTGCCCAGCGCCACAAGAACCCAGCAGCAGCAGCAGAGGAATTTGCAACCTTGTCCTTTCAGTCATGGAGGCATTCACAGCTCCAAACCTCAACCCCACCCACAGTCAGGGCACCCTGAAACCAGAAAACCCTAGACACAACAGAGGTACCTACAACCCCAGCTCCCGTCCTGTTCTCCTCTCCCCTAGCAGCATCCTGTGACTCAGGAGATCCTGAGTCCAGGATCCTGTGACTCAGGAGACCCTGGATATGGCAGAAGCACCCACAATCCCAGTGCCCCAAGCAGCAATACCGGTGGCACCAGGAGGTGCAGGGCACCAGCAACCCCAGAGGCATCAACAACCAGGGTACTGGATCACACCTTTGATAGAGGCAGTGGAGAGTAGAAAGTACTAATTCTCAAATATAACTTCAGGCAGCTCAGGAAAGAAAAATAAAACCCTTGTGCTTTAACAACCTACTGGGGAAAAAAAGGAAAGGCATGTAATTTTTAACTAGTTGAATCCTTAGAACCAAGCAAGGAGGAAAAAACTTACCTAAAGAAAAAACGTGTTTGCAACTCCAAATGTGCCATCAGAGAAATAAGCCATCAAGCACCATAAGAAACCACAGTAACAGTGTATCACAAAAAGAAAATGGCAATTCCATAGAAACCAAATTGAGAGTCACATATATCGTGAACTAACTGATAAATAACTCAGAATAGCTGTCATGAAGAAATTCAACAAGCTGCAAGAATATTCAGAAAGGCAGTTTAGTAAGCTCAAAAATAAAATTAATCAACAAAGGAATACTCTACCAAAGAGACTGAAACTCTAAAAAAAGAATCAAACAGAACTTTTGGTGCTAAAGAACTCAATAAATGAGATGAAGACTGCCTAAGAAGGCACTGAAAATAGAGCTGACCGTACAGAACAGAGAATTCGCAAGCTCAAAGACACAAATCTAGAAATGATACAGGTAGAAGAGAATTAAGATCTAAAAAGAATGATGAAATGTTAAAAGAAGTATCCAGCCCTTTTAGGAAGGGTAATGTAAGAATTAAGGTGTATCCCAGAAGAGGAAGAGAGGAAAAAGAGAGTAGAACATTTATTTAAAGAAATAATAGCTAAGAAATTCCCAAACCTGGGGAAGGAACTGGATTTAAAAGCCCACTAAGCTAAGAAAACAACTAATAATCTCCAAACAAAAAGACGTGCACCAAGACATAATATATTAAAACTGTCAAATGACAAAGACAGAATTTTAAAGGCAGCCAGGGAAAAATATGGCAACCTACAAAGAAACTCCCATTAGGCTATCAGCAGATTTCTCAGCAGAAACTGTACAAGCCAAGAGGGAGCAGAATGACATTCTCAAAGTATTGGAAGATTAAAAACTGTGAGCCAATAATATTCTGTTCAGTACAGTTTTCATTTAGATGTGAAGAAATAAAGACTTTCCCAGACAAACAAAAGCTCAAGGAGTTCATCAACACAAGATCTGCCTTATAAAAAATGTTTAAAGAAGCTCTTGTACCTTAACAAAAATGCAAGAGTACACAAAATTTTGAGCCAAGTGATAAAGACATAGAATCAGAAAAATGCAACTCTATACTCTATATCAGAATAGATGTTAAACAATTAAAACATAAAGGTTAAAGGGGGAAAGGTAGTAAAAAATAACTATAGCTACTTTGATTTGGTAACAAACTCACAACATAAAAACGAATAATCTGAAACAGCAAAAACAGAAAAGGGCAAAGGAAAATGACAGAAACCATACAGGTAACTGAAGAGAAGATGCTTTCAGCAGAAAAAAAACAACTGTTTTATGAGACATTTATACAAGCCTTATATAAGGCAACCATAAAACATAAATCTAGAGCAGAAACACTAAACATAGAGAAGAGGAACATTAGAAAAACATCACAGAAAACCACCAAATCAAAATGGCAGACAGACTCCCAAGAATAAAGAAACAATGGAGACAGAGCAGTTTACAAAACCTAAAATGGCAGTACTAAGTCCTCATTTATCAATAAGCACCCTAAATGTAAATGGACTGAACTCAACAATAAAAAGACACAGGGTATCTAGATACATTAGAAAACAAGACAACTACATGTTATTTCTAGGAAACCTAGCTCTAAAGACAAACATAGGCTCAAAGTGAAGGGACAAAATTTGATACTCCAAGTAAATGGCAGCCAAAAGGAAGTGAGTATAGCTGTACTCACATCAGACAAAATAGACTTCCAGTCAAAAAATGTAGTAAGAGACAAAGATGAACAGTATATAATGATAAACAGGACAACATATAAAGAAGATTTAACAGTTATTATTTATACATGCACCTAACACAAGAGCACCAAAATACATAAAGCAATTATTAACAGACCTAAAGGGAGAAATTGACAGCAAGACAATAATACAAGGGGACTTTAACACTTTACTTATATCAATGGATAGGTCATCCAGACAGATAGTAAACAAAGAAACAGAGCCTTTAAATGAAACATTAACTGGATAAAGAAGTTTTGGTACATTTATACAATGGAATACTACTCAGCCATAAAAAAGAATAAAACAATGCCATTTGCAGCCACATGGGTAGACCTAGAGACTGTCATTCTAAGTGAAGTAAGTCAGAAAGAGAAAGAAAAATACCATATGCTATCACTCCTATGTGGAATCAAAAAAAAAAAAAAAGGCACACATGAACTTACAAAACAGAAACAGACTCACAGACATAGAGAGCAAGCTTATGGTTACCAGAGGAGAAAGGGGGTGAGATGGAATAAATTAGGAGTTCAAGATTTGCAGATACTAACTACTATATATAAAACAGAACATACCAGTCACTAGTAAGGATATCAAACAGTAATCAAAAACCTCAAACAAAAATTTAGGACCAGATAGCTTCACTGGTGAATTGTTACAAACATTCAAAGATTTGATACCTGTCATTCTCAAACTCTTCAAAAAACTGAAGAGGAGAGAACGTTTTCTAACTTATTTTAAAAGGCCAAAACCAGATGAGGAGAACACAAAATGAAAATTACAAGCCAGTATCTCTGATAAACAAAGTTGCAAAAATCTTCAACAAAATATTAGCAAACCAAATACAACTATACATTAAGAGAATCATATACCATGATCAGGTGGGATTTATTCAGGGATGTAAGGATGGCTCAACATCTACAAATCAGTATGATACAACACATTAACAAAATGAAGGATAAAAATCTTATGATAATCTCAATAGCTGCAGGGAAAACATCTGACAAGATTCAACACCCATTTGTGATTAAAAACACTCAATAGAATGTATATAGAAGGAACATACCTCATCATAATAAAGGCCATATATGACAAACCCACAGCTAACATCATACCAACAGTGAAAAACTGAAAGCTTTCCCTGTAAGATTAGGAAGAAGACAAAGATGCCCACCTTCACCACTCTTACTCAGTACAGTATTCAAAGTCCTAGTCAGAGCAATTAGTCAAGAAAAAGAAAAAGGCATCCAACTTGGAAAGGAAGAAGTGCAACTAACTGTGGATAACATGATTTTACATAAAGAAAAATCCTAAAGACTCTACCAAAAGAAGTATTAGAAATAATTAATGAATACAGTGAAGCTGCAGGCTACAAAATAAACATTAAAAATTTGTTGCATTTGATATGCTAATACTGAGCTATCAGGAAGAGAAATTAAGAAAATAAGCCCCTTTACAACCACAATAGAAAGAATAAATACCTAAGCATAAATTTAACCAAGTAGGTTAAAGATCTGTATACCAAAAACTTTAAGGCATATTTGAAAGAAATTTAAAAAGACACAAAGAAATAGAAAGATATTTTGTGTTCATGGAGTGGAAGAACTAACACTGTTAAAATGCCTATATTGCCTAAAACAATCCACAGATTCAATGCACCTTTATCAAAACTGTTACAGTGTTTTTCATAGAAATAGAGCAAAAAATCCTTAAATTTATATGGAACCATGAAAGACTCAGAATAGCCAAAGTAAGCCTGAGAAAACAGAACAAAGCTGGAAGTAACATACTCTCTGGTTTCAAGCTATGTTACAAAGCTGTGTAATCAAAACAGCATGATACTGGCAGAAAAAAAGAGATATACAGATCTGTGGAACAAAATTGAGAGTTCAGAAATAAACCCACATGTATACTAGCAATTAATTTATGGAAAAGGGGCAAAGAACATACATGGAGAAAAGACAGTCTTTTCAATAAATGGTGCTGGGAAAACCAAACAGCCACATGAAAAAAAAAAATGAAAGTAGACCACTATCTCACACCACACACAAAAATTGCTCAAAATGGATTAAACACTTGAATGTAAGACCCGAAACCATGAAACTCCTAGAAGAAAACAGGCAGTACACTCTTTGACACAAGTCTTAGCCACATCTTTCTAGGTATGTCTCCTCAGGCAAGAGAAACAAAAGCAAAAATAAACAAGTGGGACTGTAACAAACCAAGAAGCTTCTGCACAGGAAAGGAAACCATCAACAAAATGAAAAGACACCTACTGATTGGGAGAAGTTATCTGCAAATCATATATCCAATCAGAGGTTAATATACAAAATACATGAAGAACTCATACAACTCAACAACAACAAAATGGCAGAGGATATGAATAGACATTTTTCCAGACAAATGGGCACAAGTAAAGATGGTTAACATTATCTCATGCCCATTAGAATGGCTATTACCAAAAAAAAAAAAAAAAAAGAAGAAGAAGAAAGAAATAACAAGTGTTGGCGAGGATGTGGAGAAAAGGGAACCCTCCTACACTGTTGGTGGGAATGTAAATTGGTGCAGCAACCATGGAAACCAGTACAGAGATTCTTCAAAAAACTAAGAATAGAACTACCATACAATCCACCTCTTTCAGTTCTGGGTATTTACTCAAAAAATATGAAATACTAATTTGAGAAGATTCTGCACCTCTGCTTTCATTGCAGCATTATTTATAATAACCAAGATGTGGAAGCAACCTAAGTGTCTATCAATGGATTTATGTGTATATAATTATTATATATATTTTATGGCTGTTCAGTATTTGAATATATATATGTAATATATAATATATATATATTAGAATACTAAATGTATTTATGTATATATATATATCTAATATATATGCATATATTAGAATACTAAACAGCCATAAAAAAGGTGAAATCTTGCCATCTGTAACATTAATGGGCCTTGAGGGTGTTATACTGAGTGAAATAAGTCAGATTGAGAAAGACAAATATTGTCTGTTTTTACTCATATGTGGAATACGAAACACAAACCAACAAAAACAAAATAAATTTACAAATCAAAACAAAACAAACACATAGATACAAAGGACAGAGTAGTGGTTACCAGAAGGGAAGGGGTTGGGGGGAGGAAGAAATGGGCAAAAGCGGTCAACTGCATGGTGACAGATGGAAACTAAGTTTTTGGTGATGATCATGCTGAACTGTATCAGAAGTAGAACTATTAATGTTGTACACATGAAACTTATATAATGTATACAAAATTATGTATGGAACAGAAATTGAAATCAGAGGACTTTAACCCAAATCCTTAATTACACACATGTGACATGTGTTTTAATTTGTTTTTGGTTAAGTACCTATGAGTAGAAGTCTTCTCTGACTCCTCATAATGGGTTTAATTCTCACCGGTATAATCCCCACATCGTAATATTGCCCATAGAATTTTCTGTCTCCCCTGAAAGACTGAATGCTCCTTCAGTTGAGGGAGCATTTTTCTTGTTTCCTGTTGAAACACTAGCTCCTGGCAAGGTGCCTGAAAAGCAGCAGCTCATCACTGAGTAGTTATTGAATTCAGAGTCTTATTAATAGTACAGACAGAAAGGCTGTTGTCGGGTACTGCTAACCCTTCTCGTTGTCTCACATACATCAGATGTCAAGCCTTGTCTCAAATGGTACTGAAGTTCCTTGATAGGTTTAGGGTTCTGCTTCAAATGTATTTAAAAGCCCACGAAGGCTTCATGCAGCACTAAGCACAATTTACTAAATGCCTCCTGATAAATTGCATGAATTCCTTTTATTTCCAAAACCCAAGTTCATAACAACTTCTTCAAGCTGACATTGAAGATCTTATCAAAAGAGCACGTAGCATGTTCCAAACACTCCTTCTAAAATGTGTTATTTTTAGCCTATTTTCAAGAATTTCAAGTATTTCCTTTCCTAGTTCAAATATCTTCCCTCCTAGTTCAGCTATTTCTCCGCCTTGGGTGAACCCCTAGTTCACCTCCTTCTCTTCCTGTCTCCCCCCCACCCCCGCCACCTGTAGCCTGCAATTACTCAGCTGAATGTCTTTCTCTTGCAATTAATTTCACATACTACCTTTGAAAGACAGCTTCGGTTCTTGCCTTTTCCCTGCTTTCCATTTCTTGTTTTCAAGAACATTTTTCAGCTCTCTCTCTCTGCTCCAGGATTAGCAGTAGGTGCTGAGAAAACAAAATTAACTAATAGACTATACCTTGTATGAGCTGGCATGCTAGGGGGTGGGGATGGCTGGTATTTAAATACATAGTTATAACATAATGGGATAAGGTACATAAGCATAAGGCAGCATCGAGAAGGGAACACCTTCTACCTGAGAATGGGAGGTAGAGGAATGGAGAAGTTATTAAGAAAATTGTTCTATGTCCTTTCTCTGGATTCCCATCATAAAATACTACGTCACATTCATTCCAGCACTTTCTGTGGCTAACATCGTTTGAGCACATCCATTATCTCATTTAATTCTTACTACAACTCTGTGAGTTACAATGACATAGATACTAATATGGTCAACATTTTATAGCTGAGGAAACAGACTAAGAGACACTGGGTCAATACTCAGGCTCTTAACCACTATGTTGCAAAACTCCAATCACTTCTGAGTGATGTGAAATACACCAGGGGCAAGAGAAAGTGAGTACACGTGTCAGTGTGTCACATGAACCCTAGGACAGTACTAGGCACACAGTAAATTGTTCACAAGTTTTTTGGGGGTTTTTTTTGTTGGTTTTTTTTTTTGTTTTTTTTTTTGCTCTTATCTATTTGGGCCAAGGACAATTTGTATATCAAGCTCAGCGGCAGAAATGAAATCCACAGCTTCTAACCTTCCACTCCAATATGTTCACACAACAGATCGAGATTTTTTTTCTCTCTTGTTGGACATTTATTTGTTTTGTTTGAATTGGGGTTGGGCATGTGTGTATTTACTGGAAGAAAGTCTCTCAGGAAGATGGAAGGAATAGCACAATACCTGCTCCTGTAGGAAATAAACCCAGATATGAGAATTTGCCATAATTTCCCCCATTTTTATTAGAAAAAGACTCTCTCTCTTGCGCGCACGCACATTTCTCAGTATAGACAGTGAAGCAGTCAGGCCAGCCCGTGGATTCCCCCATCCTCTGTGCACACTAACCAGGCAAGGCTAGTGTCCAACTGCCCTCCTGATACTTCTTTTGCTGTTTGCATGAAATAAAAGCCTGAAATAAAATTTACTCTTTGTTCTCAGCAAGAACTAATACTTATCAAATGCCCTGGTCAAACACAATAAAATCATACTGTGTAAGGAAATTGCTTTTGTAATTGATTTACTAGTTTTCATAGAGGAAAAAGCATTTCAGTAGCATTTTCATTAAATTGCTTGTCTAGGACAACCAAAAAATACCTAGTTTTCAGTTTTTAAAGACCCAGGACCTCTGTCATTTGGATTTTTTTAAAGTAATAGAATAAGGAAAAATACTAAACCTCACGGTGTACTGTATGGTAAATAAAAGATCCAGACATGCCCTTCATTATAGAGAAGTATAGAATTAGAGATTATTTCCAGGAAAGACAGCACTTTTGTTTTTGTTGTCTTAGGTTGGAAGACAGCAAAAAATAAAGTGAGAAAGGAGTAGCCTGGCTTTGTTTATATAAAAAAAATGCCTTCACCCACTCCCCTGAGCCTTGAAGGAGGGTCCGGCAGTCAAAAAAGCAAATTCAGCTGCACAGATTCTGCTACCCCAGGACTCTGTGTGTCACCCGAGGCATCATGGTGAGCTCATGAGCATTCGCAAAAAGCTTTTAAAATATATTATTCGATTCAAGAGAGATCAAGGCAGTGAACTGCATCCAAGTTTCCTATTGGTGAAATTGCCTGACATAAAACCAAACCACTGAGCCTTTGGCTACAAGTTGGTATACAGTTATTTCCATGTTAAACTGTAAGCACCAGAAGGCAAGGTCTGTGATTCACAATTAATATACATCTTTTGAATAAATAAATTTTATTTTCCCATTGAATCAAATAAAAAGTGTCTTTGAACGGATGTCCAAACAATGTCTTTCATCATTAACCTTTTGAGGGGCAAGCTCCCACTTGGATCTAGCATTTTTAGGGTACATGAAAAGAGAAAGATTTGGGAGCCAGCGCAGAAAAAAAAATAAAGAGAAATAATAGAAAGAAACACTATAGGAAATGGGAAAATGTCACTTGGCACAATCAGATCAAAAGCTTAAGCTCCAAAACTCAAATGGCAATCTTAGCTTATCTGTGACTATAAACACTGTGGGTGACTACATGCGGTGGGTACTGCAAGGAACTGGGCAAAGTAAAAAATGTTTCCTGTCGACAAACTGGAGTATTTTGGGAAACCCACTCGACGTGTTGACACAACTTGAGAACATTCGTTTATCCAACAAATATTTAGAGACCTGCTATCTGCTAAGCACTAAGCAGCGTGCTGTGGATTTAACAGCGAACATACAATGTACCTCTGAGATTTTTTTTTTTTTGAAGGTCCTGGATAAATTTAAGAATCTGATATATAGACTCTCTTCCCAGGAAAAAAAAATAAGAAACAAATTCACACATGTCCACGTTTTATATATAATTTCAGGGAAGCTGTAGAAAACCCAAAGCCAACACACATATCCAGAGTGTGTATTTATACACACACACACACACATACACAGAGCAACCTATCAATTTCACTGCCCTCTGCCCAAGCAGTAATCTAACATGCTGCTGTATTTTATCTTTTTGCATTTCAATTAAATTCAGGTTATATTCTGGACAGAAGCCTCTTGATTAGAACAGATTACAAAAGGAGGCTCAAAAAGGCAGAGTAAAACAGCAGGTAATCTCAGCTCCTTCCCAGTCTTAGAGAGCTTCCTGAAGTAGTAGCTCACAGAAATTAAGTAAATCATTTTAATATAGTTTTTAGAAACCTTCCCTAACTTGATTATCAACTTAGAGCACTTTCTATTTCTAAGTTTTACTCGTTTAAAACACTTGCATTTTCAATATGTGGATAACAAGCCAGATATGATACAGAGAAAAATCAAGCCAAGGTATCCAATTCCACATAGAAAGAGACGTAGAAAGAGAACGCCACGTTGACATTTAAATACTTATTTGCACAAAGGATGCTTTGGTTTTTTTTTTTTTTTTAATTAACTACCCTGCACTCACTTGCTTTATGTATTACAATTCATGGATTATAGGAATTAAAAATGGAATAATATGTAGATGTCACCTAGAGGTGCTAAACCAATTCTCCTCCCTGGAATTGCCTGTCTAAGTAAGAATGACACTAACCTTAGCATTTTCTCTCTGATTAGAGACACTATAGATTTGCAGTCGCCTCCATGTAATATAAATCAATAAAGAATAATTTTCCAGGCAGTAAATCAATTGTCAGTTCACAGACCCTAATACCCCTGTGCAGGATTTATTGAAAAAATGAATGGCAGTCTTGTTAGGAGATGTACAGCATGCTTTATAGGGACATAATAGTGTAAACCCCAGACTATTACATTCACTCCAATGAGGAATCCAATAGGAATAACCCTTTCCTTTCCACAGAACACATACTTGAATGGATTTTCTAATGACAAAATGAAAAAAACTCAAAAGATGATTAAAAGAAAACATCTCTGGAGTGGGAGGTTATGTCAGTCTTGGGAACACCATAACACCTTTGCTGGGACTTCCTGCACTTGAAGTGTGGTAGACGAAAAAGTTAATGTTCTAAATCTTTGCCATCCAACAGATTATCCACTAGTCACACATGGAGTTTTTGAGTTCTTACGATATGGCTAGTCCAAGCTGAGACGTGCCTTAAGTAAAAACAAACACTGGATTTCAAGGCCTTAGTACAAAACAAAAAACATAAAATATCTCATTAGTCATCTGTATACTGGTAATATGTTAAAATGGTCATAATTGGGTTATATTAGGTTACCTAAAATACATTATTAAAATTAATGTTTCCTGTCTTTTTTATGTGGCAACTAGAAAATGTACAAGTACATGTGTGGTTTCCCTATTTCCATCCTGTTTCCCACAGCAAAGTGGCTCATGTGACTGAAAAACTGTATCACGGACAGCCAACTATGAACCAGCAAATCCTCAGAGAAGCAGATAGTTGAGTAAGGGAATGACAAAATGAGGCCCCACTTTGAGAAGGAGAACAACCTATGGGTTTTCTGAAGAAGTGGGGAGAAGGCAATACTTGGATGTTCATGAGTGGGAAGGGAGGACCCCACAGGTCGATTGGTGACTGACTGTTATTATTTAAAGCTGGGCAAATGAAACTAGAGAAACTGAAAGGGCAATGTCAGACCTCCTAACGGCTACAAAGTCAGATTTCAACCAATGGGAAGTGTAGGAAGGATAAAGCCAAGAGAAGTTTGATCAATATCCTACGGAGATATTTTAAGTCTGTTTGTATCAAAAGGTATTTTGGTTCAATAATTACCAGATGCCTAGAATCTTACACAAGGTCTGACTCTAAAAAATACTCAAAAAACACTTGATAAATGAATGAAACGATGAAACAGAAAAGATCAAATGAACCTGAAGCATGATTCAAGTGCCAAAAAAAAAAAAAAAAGGATACTATTTTTTCTACTGCATTGAAATAGAAATACCTACGGAGCAAAGTGGAGAAACTCTAGACAATGACAAAGAATTACTAAGAAAAGGTGGGTAAGATAGAAAGATTTTTAAACATAAGAGTAAGGAAAAAATTAAAATGCATAGGAGCATTAGTGAATCATAAAGGGGAAGGTAAACAAGAATTACCAGATGTTAAGAGTGACATGACCTAGGACAATTTCTACCATTCAGTGGCTGGGTGAGGTGGTAAGTATATTGTATCTATTTGTATCTTGAAATTTGAGGTATCTTTTTGTATCTTGATTTTTTCAATTTGTGTCATGAAGCCTTGGAATTCATTCTAAAATTCCAGTAGTCTGTAACATCAATGATATGAGGAAACTCAAAGGATACAACCAACCGTTTCCAAATCCTCAGGAAGTCCTTTGACAGATTTAACACCAAGGAGAAAATGCATGCAAACTTCAGCACTTCTCAATTAGGGATGATTTTGCTCCCCAGGGGATGCATGGCAGTGTCTAGAGACGGTTTGGATTGTCACTGTGTAGGGAGTACTACTGGCACCTAGTGGACAAAACCAGAAATGCTGCTAAATATCCTATAATACACAAGACAGCACACTCAAACAAAGAATTACCTGACACAAAACATCAATAGTGCAATGATAAGAAACCCTGATCTACAATAATACAGAAACAGTATTTACAGAAGCCAGTGAAGGTGAGCTAAGAAAATACCAGAAATTTCAAAGCACTGCACTGATAGGATAAAAGAGCTTGTATAAATCTTGGGCTTAAAAACATGAAATAACACCTAAATTCATCATTCACCCCTGGTTCTCCTCTCTCAGAATCACTTTAGACGTTCGGCTAGAATTCTTAAGAAATCATCATCTCTAAGGAAATGAGAAAAATAATTCAAAATTTTATGGCAGAAGTATGTGCATTTTATGCAGAGGAAGTAAAAATTATGCTTTAGTCTATTATGAATAAAAAGACTTGTCATAAATTTAGAACTAGGTTTATTTCTTTATGCTTAATAAAGCCTGCACACAAGCATCTGAATAGAAAGAAGATAGAAAGTGTACCCATTAAAATATTTACCCTTCCAAGTAACCTAAAGTAGTAAGAAATATAGGCTTAATTATCTTCTCAGATTTTCATCTGGCACATGAATTTGTAGTCCTACTATACTTGAAAAGATAGAACATATCCAATGCCAGATTTAAATTTCCTGCTTTAAAAATACCTTCCTTTGGGCTGCAAACCATAATCAAGTATTCTATAGTACCATTGAGTTTTACTACATTAATATGGTATTAAGTATACTTCAGTGATACATTCATGATTTATAATAATTGCAACTCTCAGAAACTAAAAGCATTTGACTTTTACCTTCAAATATCTTAACTCAAATCCAGTTAAAATACTGTGTGAATCAGCATAAGAGCTTCTAGAGGAAGATATTAGAAACAATCATCATTTTTTAAAATAATTCTGCTATCAAGTTCATGCTGGTATGTTATTCTTCTCAGGCAACGTATTTTTATTTTGATAGGAATTTATTAAGAATATACTTCAAAAGAATTCTAGTGATGGTATTTTCAGGACCCTAAGCCGGGAAGCATGTATGTTTACGTGTGGGTGGGAGTGGAAGGTGAGCAACAGGCAGACTTTTTGGACTATCTCATCATACTCATTTCCTGAGGCTGCTATAACCAACTGCCACAAACTCTGTTGCTTAAAACAACAGAAATTTGTTATTTGCAGTTATGGAGTCTAGAAATCTGAAATCAAGGTGTCGGCAGGGTTGGCTCCTTCTGGAGGGTCTCAGGAACAGTGTGTCCCATGCCTCTAGCCCAGCTTCCGGTGGTTGCTGGCACTCCTCGGTATTCTTTGGATTGCAGTGTCATTTAACCCCAGTATCTGCCTCCATCTTTACATGACTTTCTTCTCTATGTCTCTATCTCCTCTTGCCTGAGTAACTCTCTATGTGTCCTCTGCTCTTATAAGGGCAATGGTCATTGGATTTTGGGCCCACTTAATTTCAAGATAATTTCACCTCTAGACCCTTAACTAGTTGTATCTGCATTTCTAGGTCCTTAACTAATTATAGCTGCAAAGACCCTATTTCCAAACCTAGTCCGAGGTTCTGAGTGGACACGAATTTTGGCAGGACACTATTCAACCCTTCATAATCACTATACCTTATTTGTGGTCAGCTATTTTGTTTAAATAAAGGTCTGACTTTCTGCCACTCTCTCTCTTTCATTTTCCTTATGGTGCCAAGCCTGAAATTAGATAATCCTTGCCAAGGACCCACTGTGCCATCATCTAAAAAACAGATGTCAATGAAAGAATCCAAACTGACTCAGAACAAAACAGTCCACGTACCAGTTTGGGCTTTCTCAGAAAATACCTGGGAATGTCACTCAGGTGGTTTAACTTCTTAATGTTGGTGTTATCAGGAAGATAAAATAAATTAACCATGATACAATGTACTTAGAGTTAGATCCTAGCTCTTCTACTGAATAACTATTTGACCTTAGCCAAATGACCCAATCTCAGGTCCTCTATTTGTAAAACCAGAATAATGTAGTGTTGAATTTAATGATAAAATAAAAATCCTGTGTGTGTGTGTGTGTAGATCCAGAGGTTAGCCAGATCTTTTGTTTGGCCAGCACAATGGACTATGTTTTTTCATTTGAATTTAAATGACTTTAGGCAGAGAAAGCATTCTCCAGTTTGCCAGAGGCACCACTCTCCACTGCCTCTCCTAGGAAGCCTTTGAGTTTATTACTACACTGTAGACACACAGCAAATATTCAATAAAGAGGGAATGATATCAGAGGCTACCTGTCCCAATACAGACCATCCAATCCAGCAAAAGGGATTTCACTATCTAGAGAGAGAACTAATTCCATTTGTTAAAATAACTCCATTTTCTCATAAATTCTCATAGTTCTTCCATCTACTTCTGTAAGTTTTATTTACTGACCTTAGTTTTAATCCTAAAACAACATTAAATAAATCTAATCCTGTATCTAGTCAACTGTTTCTTTCATTTACATGAACGCATCTATTGTGACTCTGCACTACATGAGATCATCTCTATGACAGTATTCAAAGGCATAACTGTAAATTACAATTACTATACATCATTGAACCATTCATCTCACTGCTGTCAGAAAATTGCCCCAGGAAATTTTCATGCCATGAGATGATTATATTTCAAGCTTATAAACAATCATCCCTCCTTTGGTTTTTTGACTTTGTGAGATATGATGGGAAAACCCTAATTAATCACTCCCAGTGTTTATAGGGAAAAGGACAGAAATATACCCTTGTGTGTATTTAACAAAGGCTCTCGTTTGTCTACTTTCCTTGGGCCCAAGGACCATAGAGTGAGATTAATAGGCAATTTCCTTCTTACCAAAGCAATTTTTAAAGCAGCCTTAACCTTCAGATTTAGCAATTGGTTGTGGTAACCTTTCCACCCCCACTCCCACCCCCAACCCTAACCCCAGGCCACATTTCCAGCTCCAGAAGCCCTATAGAAAAGCTTTAAGTCTGGAAGTTCATTGAAAATGCTATCTTGAAACTATTGACCAATGGTCATATGTCAGGAGTCTGGAGACTGTGACAGGGACTCAATTAACCCTGCTATTCTTGGTATTTAGAATGCATGAGAAAGAAATACCAATCACCTTAGACAGCAACTTCTCATGCGAAGGCTGTAATTGCCAAGTGACCAGATGTCAATATGGTCAGCTCTCTGCAATGGCTATAGGAATTCTATGGAGTCTGGAATGCTGAGATACTTACTTATCTTGCTGACGGCAAAATAAACTACTGTCACCAAGCCCTTGATATTCAGGCCCTGCAGAAGCTTACCTTCTTTAAAGATACGGCAATCTGAAGGGCCCAATACATTAACTACTGGTAATGGGAAAGACAAGAATGCCGTTGGCAGTAATTTCCAAAGTATATCATGTTTACAATTCTTTTCTATTCCTGTTCTCACCCAACACTCAACTTATCCAAATAATTCTCTGATTAATGAAACAGCTGCATTTAAAATCTTCTAGTAAAACAGTGGTTCTCCAATTTTAGCATACATCAGAATCACCTGAAATATTTGCTAAAACAGATTGCTGGACCTCAACTCCCGGAATTTCTGATTCAGTACTTCTGGAGTGTGGCCCAAGAGTGCGCATTTTTAACCAACTACTTCGTAATGCTAATGCTGCTGGCCTGGGGACCCCGTTTTGAGAAGCACTGCTGTAGGAAAAATCTCTTTTAATTTTCCCCTTGCTTCAGGCAGCTGCTGCTTCAGAAGTACACAACCCTATGCAGTCCTTTGGTGTAAGATACTTAATGTACCTCATTGTTTATTTGACCAATAATCTTCTTATGGTATTACAGAAACAGTTAAGCTTGAGTTTAGATTAGTCAAAATTCAGACACTTTCCCATCAATCAAACCAAATATTTACCAGAGGTATTTTTCTCCCTGCCAGGGAAAGCTAGAATTCCATATTAGCAGCTCAGCACACTCCTTCTCCAGCTCATATTTGTGTATTTGGAAGAAGGCTGGGAAAATAAACTCCATCTCGTTGCAGCACGGTTGCTCTGTGAAGCGTGTCTTCCCCCAGAGAAATCAGGTGCCTCGTGCACAGCAGAAATTTATGTTGAAGAAAGTCTGTTTATAAGAGGCGAACATGCAACCCAAATTTATCTCCCAGTGACAACTTCGGAATCTGAAAATTTCCAACTTCTCCCCTTGTGAGTTGCTTGAAATTGCTGTTTTTCAAGTCAAGAACACCTGTTTAGTGTTTTTCTCTGCGCCCTCCCTGGTAAATGAAGCCGCTAGGAAAACAGCATCTGAAGGTTTTAATGAATAAGACACATGAAGTATTGACAGATTTCAGCATATTATACAACCCTTACCCTGTCCCCCTAATGAGGTAAGATCAAAAAGGAAGAAAACAGTTGTGATATTGGGCTCTGGAGTTTGTTTTTAAACTGCTGCAAATGAGCTCAGATAGAGTACCATTCTACCGGGTACGGTCGTAAGCAATTTGCACATTGCTGTGAAATCACATAGACAGACATGACTTCGGTAAGTGAACAGCTAAAGGTTTGATGTTCAGCATCAGGAACTCTTCCAAATAACTTTCCATCTCAACTACACAACACGCTAGTAATCAAAATTCCACTTGTGCCTTTACCACTGGGTCAGAGGCAACGACAAAGCCAAAAACACAGAAACAAGCCACCAAAAAGCCTGAGCCACTTACTGGATCTTATTCTAATCCAACAGTTATTGAGTACCTACTCTGTACAA
This sequence comes from Camelus dromedarius, assembly GCF_036321535.1. Taxonomy (NCBI): domain Eukaryota; kingdom Metazoa; phylum Chordata; class Mammalia; order Artiodactyla; family Camelidae; genus Camelus; species Camelus dromedarius. The sequence continues at coordinate 13,491,864 of NC_087462.1, read as the reverse complement.
AGTACAGATTTTGAGAACCTAAAAGGCACATATGAGTTATGGTTGGGTGGGGTGAGGAATCAGTAAAAGGTTTCAGAGTGATAACCTTTATTCACCCAATATACGGTTATAAAGCACCTGCTTTGTGCTAGTTACAGACCTACGTACAAATATTTGATGGTCACAGTCCCCATATGCCTCTGTGGATTCTGGTCTAGTCATAGCAACAAAGAAACAGGTCAATAAATAAATGGATACATAATTACAAGTTAAGACGAACAGAAAAAACGAACAGAAAGCTTTTCATTCAGCCAACACTCACTATGTAGCTACAGCTACAGTAAGTCAGGTCCTGCGGCCTGAAGGATTGATGGAACTTTGAGAACCAGATAAGAAAACACTGAGGAAAGAAGGGAGAATAATAGTCTACGTAGAATGAATAACATGAGGAAATGTATAGGACAGTAAATTACAAGTGAGTCAACACACAGAAGAGAGATCTTATAAGGCTTTAAACTTAATACAAAAGTGTTTGGACTTTATTCTCCAGTACAGAGGTCTATAAACTGGGGTTACAAAATAATTAAACCGTTGAGTGAAGCAAAAACAGATTAAAATATCTACTCACATTTCTTATCTAAAGTATTTAAGACAAAGATCATTATAGCTCCCTTACTTGACCCATATGTTGAATAGACATGGATCTTGAAAGAAATTTTGACAAGAGCAGGTCATTTCCTTCAATCTTGCCCTCACTTACAGTGCTTATATAGCTGCCCTGAAATGGTAATTGATGTGAATATGTTTTAACAAGTAGAGTACTTACAATAATTTATGATAAGATAAGAACTCATCAGGAACATCATACATATATCACTCAGATATTTGTTGGTTATCTTAAGGGAGAGTATTTAAAAGAATTGTAGAGTTGTCAAATTAAAGATGTATTACACATTTTTTAAGAGAAATACATTCCAAAACTTCAGGCCTTTTCTATGATGACAATAGGTTTAAAATATCATACATGCCAGGGGGAGGGTATAGCTCAGTGGTAGAGTGCATGCCTAGCGTGCAGGAAGTCCTGGGTTCAATCCCCAGTACCTCCAACAAAAAAATAAATAAATCTAGTTACCTCCTCCACAAAAACAAAAACAAACAAACAAACAAAATTATATATATATATATATCATACATGCCTTAACTGTGCCTTTAAGGTAAATGTAAATATTTTAGTAACTAAGAGAGTAACTTCTCTGAAGGGAGAGAAAAACAGCTATGGAGAAAACACTTACTATATTCATATTTGGCAATTTTCCCATTTAAAATGTTTTGTTACCAGAATGACTTAAGTGTATGTCACAGTTAAATATATATCAACACATTTAAAATTGGAAATGGAATTTCAAGTTTGTGTATGAATGTTCTAAAGGTTTAAAGCCATGGTTAATAATATGAAAATGTCTGACTGATTAACTTGCTAGATTAACTTAATTAATTTGCAAGAAAAAATGACTAATATTAAAGAAAGTAGAAATTTACCTGTCAAATTTCAGCCAAAAAAAAAAAAATGTCAAATGGTTGGCAAAGTTTTCCATGGAAGAAAATGAATATCATGACAGTACAGTAAGCAATATATTCTCTCATATATATATATTATGAGGCAAAAATTTTTTAGTTATAACATCATATCAGAATGATTTGGAAGTAGTCCAAGATATTCAACATGTTAAATCAAAAGGTTAAACCAAGATTTTCACAAAATAATAGAGCACAATTTCATCACATTTCTTATTGATAATATTAATAATTTTTACTGAGAAATAGAAATTTAATACTATACCCAAAATTTTTAAATATCTTAAAATCTTGTTTATCTTTTGCACATGTTTTTTTAAATCTTACATATGCTTTTAAGTTTATAAAATTCTGGTATAATAGTATATGAACAAAAATCATTATTAAATAAAAACAGATTCATAGGTACACAAATTATGTAATAAGCTGCTTGATCAAAAGAGCTTGGTGGGCACTGCCTTACTGAAAATGCTCCCAATGAAGCTTTTTGAGGACAGATACAATACTCTACACACTGAACTTTACAGAGATTAGTCTACCAGTGGAGATTAGGATGTCTGGAGAGATGAGAAACTAATGACAGAGAAGAAAGTCAAAGGCTATTGCAGAGATCCTACTAAGTGGACCGAAAATAAAAGACTCACTCCAAGAGCGATGTTAACAATTACAGAACCAAAGAATAAAGGAGGAGAAACAGATGTAGGGAGTATGCTGAGAACAATACTGTAAAACCACCTAAAGTTCTCGTTCTGTATTGTACCCTTAATACCTATTACTCAATTATAATAAACTGTCCACCATTTCAGTGAAACTTTCTATAACCAATGTCATATTAAACTTTTACAACACCGCTTTGGAACAGAAACGTGAAATTATTGAGGGTTGAAATGGATATAGTCTAGTACATGTACAACAGATGCTTTTCATGTCCTGTCCTCTGAGCTACTCACTAAACTGCCTGACTGGAGGATCAGCGAAGGCTGGATGCTACTGGAATCCAACCAGCAAGTGCAACTTACTGGATAATGGGGCAACACAGAGTTTTTCAATGCTGACAGAACACTTGCTGTTGAATGAATACAGACTTAAGGAGAGAACTAAAGTGAACAGTCACTGTGCTACGGAGCTCTCCATTTTACTTCTTGGCTGGAAAATCTGGGCAGCGTTCAACTAAAAAATTCTCCATATGCTAGTAGTTTGGCAAGATGCTGTAAGAGCATTTAAATGTATATACCCTCTGACCCTGTAATCCTACTTCTAGTACCCTATACTGGAAAATTAAGCAGCTATGGGGGGCGGGGGTGTGGGTGTGTGTGTGCGAATAATTTCTACAAATGTTCATTTAGTTTGGTCTTTCTATATTTTCTTCAACCTCCCCTAGTTTCAAGCAATGGCTAGGCTATCATTTGTCTCCTCGACTCAAGTATTTTTCAGGGCAAAAAATAAAAGAAGCCCACATATACAGTTCTTTCTATAGGCAGCAGATTCATAGAAGAGATAGTGCGAGGTGTGGAAAAGGAAGGAGAAAACAAAATTAAAAGGCAAAAAAATGAGAGAAGTTTCCTCAGATCAGAGTGAGGAGTGAGTACTGTGGGTATTAATTCATATACACATCTCAGTTTTTACCTACCCAAGGAACTCAGGCTGGATTTTCAACACCAGCTCTGCCACTTACAGATTGGGTAACCTTAATTAAGCTCTGTTCCACATCCTGTGGATAAAGCAGTGAACAAGACAGGCAAGCCCTATCCTTATGGAACTTACATCCTCTTAAAAGACAAAATAAAATAAATAACTCATCCTGCCTGGGAAATGATGTTTCCCAAAGCTGGGATAAAAGTAAGTTAAAAAAACAAAAAACCCTCAGTAATGACACAGATGATGGAACTAGTAGACACACACATTAAGTCAGCTAATATAACTCTGTGCAAGTCTTTTCAGGAAACCACAATATAATGAGACAAACAGATGATATCAGATCCAAATGGAACTTCCAGACATAAAAAATACAACACCTGAAATGAAAAATTCACTAGAAAGTCATAATGGCAGATTGCACTCTACAAAAGGAAACATCAGGGAACCTGAAAACAGCAACAAAATGTATCAAAATAAAGCACAGAGAGAAACAAAGAGCAAAAAAAAAAAAAAATCAGAGCCATAGTAAACTGTAGGAAAATAACAAGCTGAAGAAAGGCAAAATCAGAAAAATCATTTGAAGAAATAATGGCCACAATTTTTCCAAATTTGATGAAAACATTCAACACACAGATTCAAAAAATTCAACAAAACTCAAGCAGGATAAATACAAAGAACACCATATCAATACACATAATAATCAAATTGCTTTAAAAAAAAAAAGTCATAAGGAGAAAAATCTTAAAAGCAATCAGAGAAAAAATAAAGACAGATTATGTACACAGAAGAAAAAAGTAAGGAATTTAAATGACTTCTCATCAGAAACTATGTAAGCAGAAAGACAATGGAATGCCATCTTTAAAGAAAATAAAGAATATCAGCATTTGGGAAATCCCTTCTAATAAATCTAGGCCATGATTATCTAATCTACTAACATCACAAAAAGACAATTTATTTATCTCCTGTTGGAGGTACACAAACCACATTTATTTCTGTTTTTGCCAAAAAATAAGAAACTAAATCAGATGAAACTTCTAGGTGCAAAATACAGGGGACATAGGAGCATATTAAATAAAGTTTACTGGCTGCAATCAGGAAAACCTGGAATGAGGGAACTACTATAAGGAATAAGGAAAGCATTTCCTTAGCCAAATAAATCTCAAGAAAATAAAGAGATTTAAGAGATATATCAATCAAATTCAATGTGTGGGTTTTATTTACATTCTGATTTTAACAGATTAGCCAAAAAGTTTGCACTAACTGGATATTTAACGATATTAAGGAATCAGATATCCATACTAAAATGTTTATGATGTATGCAAATTTGTTTGGGAGGGGGTGAGGAGTATATACAGGTATAAGTGAACACAGTGGCCATTAGCTGATGTTTACTTCAGCTGAGTGAAAGGTACATAGAGGCTCACTGCTCTCTGCTTTCATGTATATAATTTACAGAATAAAAAAAATTAAGAACATTAAATGAAAGAAATGAAATGTTTTTCATATGTATGTTTAAGGAATAAAACTCATATTCTCCATATCGACAGACACATTATCTACAGTGTTAAAGAACTGAAATGGGGGTCAGTAAGGATATAAAAATGTATACAGTACAATCGCAATTTAACTTTTAAATACATAGGACTATTTATATATGTCTGTAAAAGAGAGTAGACAAAATAAGAGAAAAATGAATGACAAGATATTAGTTGTAAATTACCTCCAAACAGCAGAATTACCAATGATTAATTTCACTAAAAACTTTTTTCCAAACTTTCTAGGTGTATTACTTATTACTGTAATTAGAAAAAGTATAAATTGTTTAAAATAGAGGCCAAAAGAAGCATATTCAAAATCAAATTCATAGTAAGAGTTTGATTATGAAAATTAAGTCTGCCCTTTACTTTGGACTTCATGAATAAAGGGATAATCCAGAAATTCTGCGTCACAAGATCTGTGCATCTGGTATGTCTTCTCCAGGCACATTTAACCCATTCTTTCATTCTTTTCTGAAAGCACACTGTACATGTCTCTTTCTTAGTGCTTCTTTATCACATTATATTATCTTTTATAATTGCCTCTTTCTCCTCTTAAACGCAGGACCTTAGAGACAAGAGACCACATCTTATTCATCTTCGTATCTCAGCACTGACCCATATATGTTCACTAAATATATGTTAAATGAATGAGTGAGTTACTAATGTGCTTTTTTTAAAAAAAGTAACAGCATGAAATTAATAGAAACTAGAGAAAACAGCAACAAAATAGGGAATCTCCTTATACCACAAGATGCTTTGATGAGATCTATGAGTCAATTGTTGAGTCTTTCCAATAAATAAGACATTCAGCTTCAATCTTGCGCTAGGTAGTTGGGGAAATTTTTAAAAATCAGAATAGCTTCCCTCAAGGAGATTAGAATTACACAAGGGAAAAGAGAAAATCATAAATAACTGTACTAGTAAGATTATAGAAGGAAAGAGGCATGGATGATACCAAGAGTCCCTATCATGGAAGAGTAGAGAATATTTACCTCCTCAAGGGAATACAAGGGAAAGTTTTGCAGCGAAGAAGGTACTGGCATTGTCTTGAAAGATGGCTGGAAAAAGTATGTGGTAGAGAATAACGTGTAAAATACGTAGACAAATGCATACTTTGACACATTAGAAAAAAGGAAAAGGCACCAAGTGACTTGAGGGAACTTTAATTATATTTAATAATTAAAAGCCAACAACTGGCCAGATATTCATTAACTCTCCCAGAACATAGTTATTAAAAGATCCAGACATCAGGCACCATGTCCACCACCTTTATGGTATGACCTCTTCTCACTGCTCCACTTCAAATGTTTCTTTTCCCCACCACACATGCAATGTCTTAGCCTTCTACCTCTCCTCCTTCCTCACCCTTCCCCTCTCCCCATCTCCCTTTCATCCCCATGAAACAAAACTCCCCTTAGAAGTCACTTTTTTGGGGGTAAATTAATACCTCCTGCCACCTCAGATAATCTCGGTGGGTTCTCCCCACCACTACCACCACCATCATCATCACTGCCGCCACCACCACCACCGCCATCATTCTCACTATGTACATCACAATAGATACTAACCAAGAACACCATTCCCATTTGATATCAGTGACTAATGTGTCTTGTATCCATACCACATCAACTAAAAGTCAATAATAATTTGAGAGTCAAGAGAACAATGTTTTTAACAGCAGGTGGGTTTATTAAGGAAATTTGGTAGGTGGAGCCCCAAAATGTTTCAATTACAAAACACTTATTAGCTCAACTTGCTGTGATGAAACTGGGCAAAGAATGGAGAGGCAAAACAACATAATGCTGTGTGAGGTTTCTTTATTTCCTCCTTTCTTCTATTTGTAGAAGTAGGTAGGGGAGGGAAGGCACCTGAAACCATCCCATCACATTGAGTTTTTCTTTCAGAACTCACACCCATAACAAAATCTCAACAGGCACAGGAACAATTCTCTCCAGGCGAATCAGGTCACTGGTACTGAGCTTCTCTTTACAGCAAGGTATCTTTATGGCATTTTGTTCTTTCCTTCACAAAAGGAGCCAGAATATCTGACCTGCCTCATTTTCTCCCAACTATTCACATCTCAGCTAGGTTAGATTATTTCTTGCTTTCATGCTTGGCTACCTCCATGTTGCTGACTTAATAAATCAAACTTACATCCCCAAATGTGGCCAGGAAGGAGAATCTGATTTTTTTTTTTAAATAAGCACACACTCGCCAATCATTTAGACTCCTTTGCACTTCTAGAGCTAAGGAGACATTCCCATTACTTTACAACGTCCCCTATTAGTTCTCTCTGGTTTTATTAAAACCTTTTCCCTTTCATTAAAATAAAAAGCCTCTGAAAAACTACAGTTACAGATTTTCTGAAAGCCACAATTTATGGCTGTTACTTGCAACCTTCAAAAGCTTTTTAAAAATAGTATCAGGTCTATTATTCTATATTATGGTAATTGTAGTAAAGATTTAAGAGGCACTTTAAGACTTTTTAGCTCTACAGTATATTTCTGTTCCAATTTCTTGCTTAGGCATTTGGGAAAGAAGCCTTATTTAAAAGCTCTACCCTCTGCCCACTGATATACAGCTTCCCTCTTAACTACGGTAACTAGACCTCACTACACAATTAGGGAAGCGGGGTCTCCAATTAGAGCTCCGCCAAACATGGGGCACAGCACATCTTTCTAGAAGCCCATTCCACTTATATGCACCTGAAAATAATCAAAAATTTTCTCATGTGCTAGGTACCTTTGACCCCTTTGTTATGCTTCACATACCCTTGTTAACTCCCTACCCCTCCTTTGCTCCCGCAGGAAATCAGCAAAGATTATCACAAGGTTAAATAACTCCAACGCCACTGCTAACATGTTCAAAGCCATTAGTACAACAAACACCCAAGTGGCCACAGGGATTTATGTAGTATTGAAATTAAACTGACCTCACCCTATCTTCAACATAGACCTGTTCTTCCTAGTTAACCTGTTTTTTTCTCTTGCTGTCTAGTCTAGAATGGTTACAACTCAAAAACAACCAAGGAAACAGCTAATGGAATTTCCACAACTGTGAGCATGCACAAAATTCCAATCTAAAAGTTGCTCCCGGCATAGTCCTTTGTATTCAGTGCACCAAATGGGATGAGCGTTTTAACACAATTCCCTCCACACACCACATTGCTAAGGCCTTTTTCTTGGGCACACACACACCATATGGAAAAACCGCTCGTTCCATGCTCCTTCCCTTTCCTCCTTTAGGATTCCAGTAGCATCTGGACAGCACAAATCTGTAACAGTCCCCAACTCTGCAAAAGGACAGAGACAACTCCCAGACTTTCCTTGTTCTGACGAGAGCCTTCCCACTGCAGAGCCACAATTTTTTTATCACGTCAACAGTTGTCAGCTGGGGAGCTTTTCCCATGAACTTCCTCACTGAGCGCGTTTTCCCGTACCTGCCAGCTTTTCTTGCAAAGCAGAGGATAGCTCTATTCCATACTCACAGTAAATAATCTTGAGTGCTTCCGCTTTATTTTTCCTTGCTCCAAGTTTCCATGTCAATTTCATAGTGAAACACACAGTGATTCCTGCCCACTGGTATTTTATGATTTTAATTTGCTGAAACGCTCTGAATTTCATTATATTTTCCCATTTGGTGCATGGGATTTTTACAGTTAACAGATGTTCACTTAATAGAGCCTCCTAGTGAGCAAATCAGTTTTTTCCCTCTGGTATTCATGTAACTTTCTACTCCTGCAGTAGCTGTTTCTGGTGCCTGCCAAGTTATCTGGCAGTGGAAGCTCAAATCGAAAAGTGCAACAGCTCTTTGGAATGTATATATTCTCATTCCTTCCGTCCCACTCATCCCTACTTGACTCCTTCCTCACTAACATCATGTGAGAAAGCCCCCAGGGGAAAACACCAGCCTCCGACACCAGGCAGGTTTCACTCACAGATGCAAAGATGTTCTGCACCCAAGAAATATTTTCTTAGCCTACAGCCACTACAAAATGTCAAAATTTTTAATGCCTCCAAAAATACTAAAGGAATAATTTCCCAAACAAATCTGTCCCAGGCCAATCTCCAACTCCTGAGTTGTGTGGAGCTTTTTACTCAAAAATCTCTCAGGACGTTAAAATAAGTCACAACATTGAAGAAGGGTTTCTATTCCAGGAATCCTGACACGTCTGCTTTTGGTTCTTACTTAAATAGGCAAGGTTCTATGGGTGTCTGCAGAGGCTGTTACCCTGGGTCTCCTTCCGGTTACAAACGTGGCCCAGAGGTTGGAATACCCAGTGTCCCACCAAACTCCTATTTGACTCAGGATACAAAGAATGATCTCTCTTGAGAGCCCATTTTAAACCCCAAATTATCCACTAAGTAGCAGAAGTACAGGCCAAATTTCTTTACAAAGAAATCAAAGCTCTCCACTTGCTAAAAAACAGTCCTCATGGTTATTTCTTGGAAGGATGCCTGAGATTAGGGTTTGTGGTCAAGCGAAGGATAAAGGAGAGATCAGAGAAATTTGGGAATGTCATCCAACCTTATTTACTCTCTCGTAACTGAAGATTCCCGAACATCTGCGATGGATTTGCTCCTGTTTGGTTCCTATCAAGACTCTGACTTCAGGGAAGAAAGGGAGCAGGTGGAGGAATAAATTGGAAGTTCGAGGTATATATAACTAAAATAGATACTAACTACTACGTATTAAATAGATAAACAACAAGGTCCTATGTATATAGCACAGGGAATGATATTCAATACCTTGTAATATATAAAAAAGAATATGAAAAGGAATATATATACGTATGTATAACTGAATCACTATGTTATATACTAGAAATTAACACAACACTGTAATCTGACTATACTCCAAAAAAAAAAAAAAGACTGTCTGGCTTTCCATTGTGGTCTTTCCAATGCTCTGATCTTGAATGTTTATACCCTGACCAGCTTTTCAGTCTGGCTGTGACATCGACAGTCTCTGCGTTAGTCATCCTTTAGGACCCAGGCAAATTTCCCCTCCTTCATGATGTTCTCCCTGGTTCCCACCATTTATCTTCAACAGAAATCGTATCTACGTTTTGTGGCTGAGAAATACATTATCTTTCAAATGTCTTACTAACCAGGTAGGTAAGCTGAGGTCCTCAGCACTGAAGGCATCAACTTCATTTCTCATAGACAGCTTAACCCAGGGACAAAATGACACCCAAGTGTCCAGACTCTCACTGGCAGCACTTCCTACTGTCTCAGTGACAATCAACTTTTTCATCACCTTTTAAATTTTACCCCTCTCTCACTATCCCTGATCCCTAACTATTTAGGGACTGACTGAGCATCTCTTACATGCTAAGTGCTTTAAATGCATTCTTGATATAATCCTGAAAGATCAACCCACAGTCTAGTTAGGAAAACAGAAAAAACTCCAGGTGTTCCAAACCAAGGGCATTTGACATAGGAAATCAGTTACAAAGGTGACAGACGAGTGGAGAAGTCTAACAAGGATAGTAAGGCTACCCAGAACTTAGCCACAATAGGAAGCTGCTAGCTCAGGGCTGCAGAGACAAGGGAGATGGCATGTCACTGTAGCTGATGGGTCCGCATCAGTGATAAAAGCTGTAGCCACAACTCACTTGTCTGCAGGAAGATAGAGTCCTGGAAGAAAGGCAGCTACTTCCAGAGAGGCTGCAGGAAGCAGACAGAGGGAGAAATCCTCCATTCCTCCAGCCCCCGCTGTCCCATTAGTACATCCCACAGCCAAACCCAGAACAAGTCAGCTGACTAGGGAGCTTGCAGGGGTCAGTCCCAGCTGTGATTCAGAGTAGAACAGAAGAAGATTGAAGAATGGCTCTGAGAGCAAAGAGGCAAGTATCTAGCACAGTAATTAGCATCAACCCTATTTAGCAGTTCAGGAAACAGGCTGAAAGTTAAGATCCTTACCCAAAGTTAGATATCTAGTAAGTGATGGATTCTACATTCCAACTTCAACACTGTGCAATTGATTCCAATGCCCAAAATCTCTCACTGTCCTGCCTTCACTCTGATGCGTGAAATCACAGCAGGTGCTTAATGTGTGGCCAGTGAATTAGATGCAATACCAACAAGCAGCCTGATTCTGCTCACAGGTGAAGGCATCCTTATGTTAGTTTCCAGAGTTTGTTGAATCTGTTCAGGCTGAGAGAAATCCTACTTATTTCCTATTAGTTGAAAAGACAGATGACATGAAAACCATAAACTTCCATGGAAGATGGTTTTAGAGCCAGTCATAAGTGGCTCATGTTCTCAATAATATGAGATACAGGGGTGTTTAAGATGAGCAAGGGTTTTGAAATTAGACTGCACTAGACTCAAATCTTTGCTTTTCTACTCACAAGCTGTGTGACCCTGAGCAAGTGAATTTCCCTCTCTGAGTATCCATTTCCCCATGAGTCAAAAGGAAATAATAACATCTACCATACAGGGTTGTTCAGCAGACTAAAATAAGATCAGTTACCTCAAAGAAAGAATATAGGAACTAACACACTTCAAGTGCTCAATAAATATTAGAAAAGATAGAATCTATTGTTCAGAAAAATATTCCCGAGGGGGGAATACAGCTTCACATAGACCAAGGAGTAAGGCTTCTCTCAAGTGCTCCTGCAATAACTTGTGGTTCTGATTAAACAACAAGTTGGTGATAATAAGCCAGCATCCCTGGTCATCAGTAAACCCCAAGGTCCATACTATTACTGTGGGATGCAGTCTAATGTTTCCTTGGCTCTTAATTGGCAATAAGTTAGTAACCTAAGAATAATTACAAAGAACTGTATTTATCTGCTTCCATGCAGCTGATCAATATTCCCTCAGCATGCTTCGGCTCCCAGCATCTGCGAGGAGTAACATAAACTGTCAGTCAGTAGCTCAATTTTGTTGTGATGCTGCTAGTAATTTTTTTTTGCTAAATTATTCACCTTCTTGAAAAGCCATTTGATAAATGTTTATTTCTTCATAATACATTCTAACAACTGCTGATTTGTGACCCTTGCTGTGGATGGAATTTAAATTGGAGAGGAGGTAAGGACTCCACGGAAATGCCAAGATAGGGCCATGGACAAGCTCCGGGGCTTTCTTCCTTGCTCTCAGAGAGCACACTGGCCTCCCATGGCAAGAGGGCACTAATTGAATTTAAGAGAGTAATAAGTGAGAAGCGAACACAGACACAACCTGCCGTGCAAACGCCAACCCTGCAGGCTCAGCAGATTTGATGGGACGGCACAGGGGAGCAGCCCCACTGCCACGCCAGAGACCAAGACTTGGGAATAGTGCTGACAGTGATCTAGGGGACAAGGGGCTGGGCGGGAGACAGGGAAGGCAGAATTCTGTACACTGCTGGCAACAGAAGGCATTCTGACCAGGAGACCACAACTAAAACATGACTGAACACACATGAGGTTATTTCCTTCTTGCTGCCTCTTCTGAATCATCTCTCTCCACTGCCCCCTCCACGACCATTTAGACAGTTCCCCCCAGGTTGAGAAAAAGTAAATGCTTCTTGCAGGCAGCTGGGAAGGAAGGTGGTACACCCAAGGGACCCTCCTCCACTTAGCGCTTCGCCATCACCTTGGTACCTTCCCCAACGCCTTCGTATCCTCGATGGCAAATGACTGAGAGTTTCCACAGTCCTTTCTGCAAACATGTTAAGAGGATTTAAACGAAGAACTGAAGCTCAGTGTGCCAGGAGCAGCAGGACACAGCATTATTTTCCTTCACACAGGAAAAGTACAGAAGTTAACACAGGCTGCTTGGCACTTGTCCCTGCTATGGAATTACGCAATGGAAATTTTCCTGTCAGTAACGGCCGTGACTTCTGTCCCGCCTGCAGCACGAGGCAGACGGCGCGAGTTCACCTTGGTTGGGACTACACACTTGTAATCAATCACTCTCATTTCCCACTTTCAACTTCTCAGACATAGAAGGAAGTTCTGGAAAAAAGACCCACACCAAATTCTTTCATGTATCTGCTTCTGAGCATTGATTGTTGTTTTATTTTTTTTCCCCCTCCCATCACCATGCTCTACATATAAAACTCTGAAAATACCATAGTAGAATTTATTTCCAAGTGAGGCAGGTTCCCAAGCTTTTGGACTCACAGTTGCTCTGGTTTTAGTGCCAGCTTCTGAGCACTTGGTGGCCCATTGTTTAGATGAGGGACATAAGCTCAAATACCTACACCGGTCAGGAAAAAATAAATCAGTGAAGCTGGCTAGGTGAGGGAGTATAAGGCAATGGTGTGGACTGTAGAAAACTTGAGGCCGTGGGTTCCAATCATTGAGGCAACTGCTACTGAGCTCCCAAAAAAACTGCCTTCTTGGGGCAACAAAGTCCCAGCATTGCCAGGTCTTTTCATTTTGCCAAAGAATTGCCAAATTCACCTATGCAAAGTTGGAAATCTGGATTTTATACAAATGAATCGGCAGTAATTTCAATACACATAAACACAGCCCAGACCACCCTGTGCAGCTGCAGTTGTGATGTCTAAAATCCATGGTACTTTGTGTTAGGCTGATTAGGCTGCAGTAAGAAATTAAACCAAACACCTAGTGGCTCAACACAACAGAAGATTATTTCATGTTCACATAACAATCCATGGCAGGTCCAAAGTGTCTGGGGTGGGGGGAGATGGAGGATATTGGGAAGGCAAGTTAAGATCCTGCCCCACACAGTCATTTAGGCAATCAGGCTGTGTCCATGCCATCTTCAGTATGTAAATTCCAAGGGCACCCTGGGAGTTACTCTTCCCCAAGTATTAGTTCCTCTTTTCTGATCCTTGTACACAAAGGCAAAGGAGGTGGGTGGACAGAAGGGGAAGACTGAAGTAAAAGATAAAACTTGACTTTCTCCTAACATGACATTTTCTGTTGAGGATATGGAGGAGGGGGCACTGTTCTTAGTCTAGGTAAATCTGGAGAAAAGCTGGTATCTTGTACCAGTGTTCTTTCTGATTTTTTCAAAGGGTCAGATCAAAGATTTTATGGCATTTGACATAAACAAAAATGAACACATAACCTAAAGAAGGGGAGAAAATATTTGCAAATGACACAACCGACCAGGGATTAACTTCCAAAATATACCAACAGCTCATACAGCTTAATAAAATATTAAAAAAAAAAAGCAACCCAATCAAAAAAAGGGCAGAAGACCTAAACAGACTTTTCTCCAAAGAAGACATACAGATGGCCAACGGGCATGTGAAAAGATGCTCAATATCACTAATTACTAGAGAAATGTAAATCAAAACTACAATGAGGTATCACCTCACACCACACATAGTCAGAATGGCCATCATGAAAAAGTCTACAAGTAATAAATGCTGGAGAGGGTGTGGAGAAGACAGTGCACCTCCTGTACTGTTGGTGGGAATGTAGTTTGGTGCGGCCATTATGGAAAACAGTACAGAGGTTCCTTAAAAAACTAAAAACAGAGTTACCATATGATCCAGCAATCCTATTCCTGGGCATATATCCGGAGAAAACTCTAATTCAAAAAGATACAGATACCACAATGTTCATAGCGGCACTATATACAATAGCCAACACATGAAAACAACCTAAATATCCATCTTTATCTAGATGACTAGATAAAGAAGTTGTGGTATGTTTATACAATGGAATACTACTCAGCCATAAAAAAAGAATAAAATAATGCCATTTGCACAACATGGATGAACCTGGAGATCATCATTCTAAGTGAAGTAAGTCAGAAAAAGAAAGAAAAATACCATATGATATCACTCATATGTGGAATCTAAAAAAAGAAAAAGAAAAAAAGGACCCTATGAACTCATCTACAAACAGAAACAAGACTCGCAGACATAGTAAACAATCTTATGGTTACCAGGGGAAAAAGGGTGAGAAGGGATAAATTTGGGAATTTGAGATTTGCAAATGTTAGCCACTATATATAAAAATAGATTTTAAAAAAGTTTCTTCTGTATAGCATAGGGAACTATATTCAATATCTGATAATAACCTTTAATGAAAAACAATATGAAAACAAATGTATGTATGTATATGCATGACTGGGACATTGTGCTGTTCACCAGAAATTGACACATTGTAACTGACTATACTTCCAATTAAAAAAAAAAAGAAAAAGAAAATTCACTCAGCTCTCCACTCCTCCCTTCCCTTAACATCCATATCCAATCAAGCACCAAAATCAATTTTCTCTCCCTCCTCCACCTCTCTCCAACTCATTCCTCCCATCACCATTGCCCCTGCCATGAGTCATGGCACCACCACCTCTAGCCTTGACTATTTCTGCAGCTTCCACAGCCTCCAGCCTTGCCCCTCTCCATACTTAACCTGAATGAGTGTTTTTTAAATGCAACCTGAATCAGTATTTAAACCACTCTGATGATGCCAAGATGCCGCACAGGCTTCAGAATAAAACCAAAATGACTTGAAATGATAGTTGAGTCCTTTGTGCTTGGCCTGCCTCTTCAGTCTTTCTCCCAAAAGCCTTCCCTTTAGAAATTCAAGGCCAAACTGAATGCTGAGGTCACCTGTCTGGTCTTTGACACATTCTCTTCTCTCCCCAAAACAACCTCACTGCCATTCATTTTCTTACATATGGATTATTCCTGTCCATCCTTTTGGTTTCAGATGCTATCCTCTCCTCCACGAAGCCCTCTCTGACCCTTCACACAGACAGACAGGATCTCACACTTCTAGTAGAGCAGCCCAACTTAATTGGGAAACTACAGCAACTCCTGATTTGGTTATACTGGCAAACCGACTGGCTGAAACCAAATCAGGAGTTTCAAAAATCAAAAAAATCAAACAAACAAAAGGCCACTAAAATCATGAATTTACAGTTTCAACAGCTAACAGCCTTGGCATACTAACTCAAAAATCTTTGCCAATTTTTTTTTTTTAACAAAAAACCTGGTCATTGAAAAAGGATTGTCGTAAACTAAAATACTTTAAGCAATCCTCCATTGTTAAGCCGTTAGCTCCTCCCGTGACTGAAGCTGCTCCAAGGACAAACAAGGAGATTTTCTGATCCTTTCCCTTCCTCACTTGTGTGAGACTTCTCTTATGATCATAAATCAGGTCATTACTATATTCATCAACACCAAGCCACACTTTCCATGTTCAACCCCACCAACCTCAAACAACCCGTTCCCCAGAGTCCTGAAAAAATTCAAATGGTGGGAGTATCTAGTACACACCTTACAGCTTACAAATCCCTTCCTTTGCCCTTCCAACTGTCCCCTTCAGGACAACCATTCTTTCAAACTGTTGATAAATTCTGTTCCTGGCAACTTACTAGGATGAGACATTTTAGGAAAATACCATGCATCCATCTTTTTTTCTCAAAAGGAAGAACTAATTCTCGAACTCTACTCAGCCACCATTTCACTTGGCAGCACTATAAACCCTTCAGTGTCCTTAACAGTTTTTAGCCTTAAACCAACCAAGGAAAGTAATGAGAGCTTAACCTTCTTACAGCATGTTCCTGAAAAGCTCTGGGCAAAATTCATGGCAGATATCAGGTGAACTCATTCAGCACTCCTGATAAAAATTCAAATAGATCCAAGTAAGCTTCTCTCCAACATCAGATAATGTCCTTTGAACCCTGTGCCCTTTGCAGGAATTTAATTATAAAATAATATGAGGCCCAAGGTCTTATAATCCCCTGCAACACACCCATCCTCTCGGGGGAGGTGGAGGGGGGATATGACAAGGATGGAGATTTGTTCAGGACCTCATAGTCTTTAATAAGATTGTCATCCCTCAATAACCAGTTGTTCCTAACCCCCTCCCCACTCTTAATTTCCATTTCTATGGAAAGCAAATTGATTTCCGTAGCACCTTCTTCAGTCTTCCTGCTGACCCCGAAAGTCAATTTTTGTTTGCCTTTACTTGAGAAAGACAACAATTTACTTGGACGGTCATGCCACAAAGCTATACAGAGTTCAACCTTCTTTTCACAAATTTGAAAAGGTGGACTTGACAGATGTCACTTTCCCACATCAATCAACCCATCTGCAGTACACTGATGGTCTTCCTCTGCTCCCCTTCTAAGGAAATATGTGAATGGAGGCATATTCAACCTCCTCGAACTACTAGCAACCAAAGATCATAAGGTCTCCAAGGAGAAGCTTCAATTTGTCCAAAAAAACCGAAGGTGAATATCTGTAGCATTTAATTTCAGATCAGAGACTCCTTCTGGACCCTGTAGACTCCAAAGCATTTTAAACTTCCCACAACCACAAACTAAAAAACAACTTGGAGGATTTTTGGAGCTAGCAGGGTATTAGAGAAATTGGACACTTAATTTTTCCTTAGTACTTCAACCCTTCTGCTCCTGGCTAAAATCTGATACATTTAAACCTACAGAATGGGAAAAGAATGTTAAATGCACCTTCTGCTAATTAAAAGAAAGATTCCTCAGACCACCAACTTTATGACACCCTAATTATCAACTTCCTTTCTTCCTTTTCATAAGTGAAGAGGAAGGAAAAGCCTTGGAGCCCTTACCCAGAAATACGGAGGTCAGCACTGATCCCTTGGCTGTTACAGCCAGTGGTCAAAGACCTTCCTCCTTGCATGAGAGCCAGCAGCCCTGTCAAATCAACAAGAGATGGATTCTCTTACCTTTCATGTTCCTCGTTCAGCAGAAGCCTTATCAAATTCCTACCACATTCAACATCTTTCTGCAAGCCAACTCACCTGTCTTATTAAATCCCATTGCTAACTTCTCCCTACATGACACTCTCGCTGTAGCAGTCTTAATCCAGCAGCTCTCCTTCCTCTGCCTTCTGAGGAGACACCTCCTGACTGTTTAACTTTGACCAACTAGTGACATCAAAAGATGACTTACAGGAAGCTCCTATTACGAATGCCAAACTGTCATGGTTTACCAATGGCTTCTATTCAAGAAATGACGAAGGGAAATCCCGCACTGGGTATGTTATTGTAACTCCTTTCGAGGTGACTGAAACATCCCTGCTGCTGACGGTCACTACAACTCAACAAGCTGAACAATATGGCTTGACTAAAGCTTGTACTTGAGCAAAAGGTAAAACTTCAAACATTTATACAATGGCTATGCCTTTGGGGTCATTCATGATTTTAGTGTGTTCTGGAAACAGAATTTCTAACCTCTAGAGGATCTCAAATTAAGAATGGATCCTTCACTAATGAATACTAGACTCAATCTAACTTCCACCTGCCTTGGCCATTATCAAAGTCCCTGGAAATTCAAAATTAGATTCAGAAGAAGCTAAAGGCAACAATCTGGTTGATCAGGCCGTGAAGTCTGTCTTAAAATCTATAAAAACCAAGGCCCTGATAGGCAATGTTAATTATCTCCTAAAGAAAGATCTAAAGCTCATTTTTAAGGATACCCAATCTAGGGCACCTCACAAGGGAAAATTTTATTGGGATGACAACGGTTATAGTTTCAGGCTACTAATCGATTTATTGTATGGCCCAAATAAGAAACTTGTCCTATCAGAGTTCATAAAATGATCCTGATGGAAATGACTCATCAGGTGACCTACTGGGCAGCTGACAAACTTGTTAAGTTTCATGAAACAATACCAGTGGGGAAATATTTCTAGGGCCACCAAAAAGACACTATTGGCTTGTACTGTATGTCTTAAATACAATCCAGGGAAGACTATCCACACAACCCCTGGACATTTTGATTTACCTAAAGGACCTTCCAAAGTGTGGTAAATGGATTTTATCCAGCTGCCTTCGTAGCCTGGAACATATTCCTAAATCTGTATCTATCCAAGAAATCGTGAATAACTGCACTCTCAATAACAAGCTATATGCCCCTTCTGGTTACACCTTTGTGTGTAATTACAGAGGCGAACCATGGACTTATGAATGTCTAGACAGTTGGCGTATGGCAGGACAATGTCTTCTGGGCTACCAGAGCATTCCATTACAAGTTTTTTTGTTAAAGAAAGGAAAGAGAAAAAAAAAAAAAAAAAAAAACCCAACTGCACTCTCACAGGCCTCAATAAAACTTGACAACCCTCTTTTCAAACTCCATCTACTCTCCATTGATTACCATTGCCAAAGGATTTATCCCTTGAGTTGATGTGATCCATAATGACCTATGGATAAAGAATTTATCCCTAACCATAGCGAAATTAGCAAACCCCACTGCTGGAGCCTTGGCTCACCAGCCAACAATCCTTGGATTCCCTAGGAAGGGTTGTATTAGATAATGGAGTAACACTCAATTATCTCCTTACAAAACAAGGCAGCATCTGTGCCATCAACACCTCCTGCTATACCCGAATCCATAATTCTGGTGAAGCTGAATTAGAACCTGAGAAAATTACAAAAATCTAGGACACCTGGGGAAAAGGAACAATTCCAAACTATTGGGACACACAAATTCTCTCTATATTCACCTTCCATTCACTGCAACACTGTTTCTCTTTGTATTTGTACATCCTCCAAATAAAACTGGTTAAGTTAGAATGGCAGGAAACATGGGAACAGTAGCCAAACAAGTAATCTTATCAGAAAATGTGAGCCTCTTTCTCCCAGGGTCTATATACCAAGAGCACATAAGGACTCTACTGGTCTTTGCATGGTTTGAGTCCATGTTTAGGATCAATTTCTGTTGCCAGGGAGATGGATAATAGAACCTGACCAAAACTCCAGCCATTCCAGTGTTCGGGAGCCTAGGTGCACTACCCAAAAAAGGGAGATAGGAAGGCTTGATGAGCAGACCAGCAAAGAGCTACTACCATCCACTCTAGTTGATTAAACATGATCCAACTAAAGGCTGTCCAGACGTTTTACTCTCAGTAACACAGGAAAGGAACATTGTGTTGTTGTGGGGAGAGCAGTGTCTCATTTTGTTTGGCTTCAAGCATCTCTCTCCCACTGTGAAGGAAGGAATTTTCAAAAAGCAAAGCAAAAGGACATAGAGAATATACACTTAGCTTATTGAAGTGGGAAGAATCTGAGTTTGTCCTTAAAATGTAAATATCTGAACCCTTTTAAAACCCCTGGAAATGAGGTAACAAGAGAAATACCTGTCTGATAGGTTCACCAAGTAGGTTATGTCTTTATTTCACATGTTTTTTTCTGGTAGAAATACAATCTGACCTCCAGACTGCCCATAAAATCCAGGTGAAACTAGGCTGAGTTATACACAGATTATTAAAACTGACATAAATCTAACATCACTGAAAGCTTACCTTTTCCAGTATACCAGGAAAAAAATCTGGAAGAAGCACTCAGATTTTACTTTCCCATACTGCTTACCTAGAATTTTCCAGGCATCCACGGAGCAGAGTTTAATTTTTTTTTTTTTTGAGAGATAGAGAAAAATGAAGAATTAAAATTGTAATTAGAAAAATTGCTTCAATTAGAATTGCACTTCAAGATGCTTGAATGGATGGGCTAAGTAAGTTCAGGCATCCATTAGTTTCCAAATTGAATTAAAATATTTTGAGTGCTAATTCAAAAATCCAAGGCAGCCAGCTGGAAGAGAATGGGGATCATCTGGGTCTAAAAGGGTAGTGCAGACACCACAAAGCAAGGAAAGATGATGGCATTTTTGCTGACCTGATATTGCTGTTTACTCCAAGCCTGCTTAACGGGGGGTCCCTTTTGATTCTGCACAGCACAATAGCCCAGTTCGAACCTTCCTTTCTGCTCCTACTCACAGGAAGCCTTTTTTCTCAGCCATTTGCTGTGAGCAGCAGAGATGACCTGTGGTAATTGCTGAAGACATTTTCACCCATATTTTTTAGCAAATGTAATTTCCTTTTGATGCTGCCACATCTTCCCCCACCCTGCTGCGACAACGAACTCCAATAATCACGCGACTAACATTCAGATAGAGATCAAGTAATGCAGCCAGCTGTATCACAACTTTTGACCTTCAACTTTGCACTTACTTGGGTGCACATATTACCACACTGGAGGAAATGGAAAACATTTTTTTCTCTAATGGAAATAGCTTTTGGCCTGGAGTGAGGCTGGTGGAACTGTCCCGAGCTTTAACTTTCTTTTTCTTCATATAATTTGGCTCTAACAAAAGTCCTTTTTAAAAAATGGTGAATGGATTTGCAAATGTTACCCACTATACATAAAAGTAGATAAAAAACCAAATTTCTTCTGTATAGCATAGGGAACCATATTCAGTATCTTTTAATAACCTTTAATGAAAACGAACATATGCATGTATATATGCATGACTGGGACATTATGCTGTACACCAGAAACTGACACATTGTAACTGACTATACTTAAATTTTTGAAAAAAAGTAAAAAAAAAAAAAAAAAGTGAATGCTTTTCTGTAGGACACATTTTCAAAGCACCCTGTGATTAAAATACTCATTAATTATGGTCTTGAAGAAACAGCCCTTGTTTTTAACACTGTCCTCCTAAAAAAAATGTGCAATATACTGTATATATGTTTTTACATGCAATATAATGTGTATGTGCAGTCGAACTGTAATAATCCTATATAATAAAACTGAAAAGGGGGGAAAAAACTGTCCTCCAAATATTCTGTACCTTTAAAGTAAAAACTTTTTGAAGGAAAGGTAAAGGAAAGAGAGCGGAGCAAAGGGCTGAATACCAAGAACTGTATAACAAAGTACTCCAAAACTCAGAGGTATAGAACAACCATTTGTTATGCTCATGGATTCTATAGGTCAAAAATACAGACAGGACACACAGGGACAGCAAAAGCCTCTTCTGGAAGACTCGAAAGCTGAGGTCTGTAAGCATCTGAAGGCTCACTGACTCAGCTATGTGGCCATCAACGGTAGCCAACAAGTGGAGAATCTAGCTGTGACTAGTGTTCCCTGGAGTACACACCCATGGCCTTCCTGCTTGGCCTGGGCTTCCTTACACAAAGGTCAGTTTGAAACCAATACGATGTCTCCCAAAAGACTGAAACCTGCCAAGTCTTAACAGCGCTTGCCCAGACACCCAGGGAGTTGATGGACTAAATCTCACTGGAGGCCAGCTAAGAAACAGAGCCCACCACTTGAATCAAGGTTCACTCCCCATAACGTCATCTTGGGAAGGCAGAAGAAAGTCCGCTTAAGAAGAAAAAATAGACTTGATAAGTTCCTGAACTTTGAACTGACTGAGTATTTACCCTTAAGAAGACTGTTTTATACCCAGAGAGTTTGAGTTCATTTTAAACATGAAGTATAAATATCTTCTGTTGTCAGCAGAAATGGGAGTCCAAGAACAAGATGAGATCAGTTATAAAAATCATAAAGAGAGCCACTTTATTTTCATGTCTATGTTGAAACCATACATGGTTGGCCCTACTAAACTAGGAATCTGTTTAAGTTTTCAATACATTAAGAAATAAGCTCTTCCTTAGACCATTAGTTACCTGAGGTGATGACCTGTGACTCCTTTCATCTGTTTAATCAATTTTTGTTGAATATCTACCATCATCAAGGCATTATACTAGGCACTTAAAATATAGAAATAAAGGACACAGTCCCTTCCCTCAAGGAGTTCTGAATGCAGAGTCTATAGTATAAAAAGAAAGAAAAAATTATTTTAATAAGGGAGCTCCCTTGGTCCATTCACACCAAAACAAAGATCCTGTAAAGGTTTTAAAAAGTTCAGGAGGGAATGAAAGAATCATCAAAGTTGTACTCAAATTAGGGAAACATGCCAAATCCACAAATGGTTTACTATTATCGGTTTAGCTCAGTTAGTGCAGACTAGCAAGAAAGTCAGGGGAGTGGACTCATTTACTTTGAAGCCCAGTTAGCTCTGCACATGACAAACTCTATCCCAAGGCCACAAACTCCATTCCTGTTCCCAGTCAGTCATCATCTTGAAAATGCACAATTAGAAGGGCGGATTTCCAAGTGTATATGGTTGAAAGGCACTCATTCTCACTCTAAGAAAATATCTTAATACTTAAGAGCTTCTGACTGTCGCTCTGTTCCATTAGGTCACTGTGAAGCTAGGGAGAGGTGAGACAGGTCAATTACGAGCCCGTTTGGAAACCCGGATGTACCTTATTTCACCAAATCTAAGATACCATCAATTAACAGATGCTCCACTATTTTATTTACCACTAAGAAGTACAAATGGCATCAAATAAACTATGACACTATGCTAAGACATTCCCACATCCCAAGTTCAGCAATGTAAAAAATACAAAAAGAAAATTGTAGCTTATAATCAATAAAATATGGTATCATTAAAGAAGCCCTTATCGATCCCCAGGGAGAAATGATGAGGCAAGCTCTTCAGACAATTTCACAATGGAAATTCTTAAATAAGTAACAATGATCTTATAATTACCAGCAGGGAAGGGAGGAATGGAGGGATAAATTAGGAGTTTGGGATTTGCAGATACTAACCACTATATATAAAATACATAAACAACAAGGCCCCAATAGCACAACAAACTATATTCAGTATCTTGTAATAACCTATGATGAAAAAGAACATAAAAAGGAATATATATATATATGTACATGTATAACTGAATCACTGAATCACTATGCTGTACATCAGAAATTAACACAACATTGTGAATCAACAATACCTCAATAAAGATTAAAAAAAAATGACCTTCAATAGTTTTAGGATCCAAAGTCCTTGCCACGAGCTTCAGTACAGTCTGGTTTGCAGCTACTGCTGTGGCTCTTCCGGGGCACCCTGTCCTTCACCTGCTCTGCTCCAGCCTGGGCTTGTGTTGTACTGTTTCCTCCACCTGACACTCTCTTTACCCAGGGCTTTGCATAGAGTGACTCTTCATTTCATTCAGGTTTGCAGTGAGTGATCACATCCTCTGATCACCCTATCTAAACAGCCCTTTCTCTTTGAACAGTTCTTGCTTTATAGTCAGCTTTACCTTTTGACAGGACACTCTACAGCGGTCACTTATCCCTCCTCAAGTAATTACACATTTATTTGCTTTCTTGTTGATTTTCTATTTCTCCCACTGAAATAGGTACTTCATGAGGGCAGGGAAAATGTCTTTTCTCAATGTTAAAAGAATGCCTGACACATAAGAGACATAAGAATATTTGAATAAATGGCACAGTCATCTAAAAGTAGAAGAGCTAAGGTGTTTAACCTAAGGCTCTGATTAGCATAAATGGAGAAAGAATTTCTAATGTGAAATTGGGTGATGCTATTTGAGTAACCCTCCAACCAAGCCCCTAGAAGATTTATTCTTGATGTTTTCAGGATTAGGGACAATTAGAAATTGAAAAAGCAAATCTACCGTTGCAACATAAGGAGGACCTACTGAGGAGCCAAATTAAAAAGTGTTAATACTTGTGTATACAGTTTTCTTCTCATCCCACCAGGGGACTCTATATACCACTGGCTTTGGGAATAACCACGTCACTACAGATAAAGGAAAGAGAGATGACAACAAAGTGATAACTTTTAATGCTATGAAATAAGGATCATTTGAGAATCAAGGGATATAAATAAGGCAACACAATGCCCCTAAAAGGTGCCAGGACCATCCACCATCAAGAAAGCAGTCATTTTCTAAGTGCTTACAAGTACCAGGTCCTGCAGGTGGTACAGAACGACTTGGGTGGGCTAACTCCATTCATTTCCCATGACCTCTTAATTTTCCTTAGGTCAGTCACATGATTTAAAAAATTAAGCACTTTTTAACAGGACAGAAAAAAAGAAAGAAAAAAAAATAAAAGTTCATTTATCCAATGCAAGCCCCCCTCACCAATTTTTCCATCCTTGGCTTCAAGAATAGAGCATACCATGCTTTGGAATGGATGTAGCTCAGAGTGGTCCTGATGTTATGATTCTTCCAGAAACATCTTTCCTATCCCTGGAGGAGCTAAAGGACTTGAGTAGGGTCTTGGGGCTTTTTCTTGATGTAGTAGATGTAATAAAAATTTCAAAAACTCTAGCCTATATCTAAAATTCAGAGTTTAAAGGACCTCTCACAACTTCTTTCCACCTGAGCAGAACCCTGATGCCTTTCCTCCAAAGGTGACACATCAGAACGAAGGGGAGGAAAAATTCCTCACCAGGTTATTTCATCCTAAGACCCAGGAGAAAAGACAGGCTGGTTTTATTGGCTCAACTACTTTATCTGATTCAGAGACCTAGGAATAAAAGCTTACTAAATGACAGCCCTTCTCTGATATCAGGCTGTTGACTGGCACAAAATTATTTTTAAATTCACTGGCATTATCTGCAAAGTCACCATCAAAAACCCTAGATTTGAAGTATGATTAATTCATTTTATTTTATCAGAAGAAAAAAACTAAAATATAAAAAGTTCACATAAAACTGGGCATGGGGGGGCGGGGCGGGAGGCAGGTGGGCGCTGTGGGCTTAAACAGTTTCGCTTCAGGGTTAAGTCGAGTTTGCAGGCAGTTGGGAGGTACACCCAGCCACCGCCTGGCTCACCTCCACCTCTAAGTCTCGTTTCTTCCTAAAGGAGAAGGGAACAAGCGCTTTGCAAATGGGTCTCTCATAATCTCTTCATTGCAATTGTTCAGACTCAGAGAAATTCAAGAGTTAGCAACCACAATAATTGGTACACTTTCCATTTTGAAGATGAAGATGTGTTCCCAGGACCACACAGGTGGTGAACAGCAAAGCCTAAAGCCAGCACATCTCTGTGGTCTTCACCCTGAGCTATCACGTCAAGGGGAGACACATCAGAGAGACTCAAGGTCAAGGGCAGGGAACAAAGGGGCTGACATCACCGGCTTGTGACATCAGAGAACTACTGTGGGATGGAAGGGACTAAGCAAGAGGGGTTTCAGTGACTCAACCAGATTTTAAATATTTCAACCACTTGTAAATCGACGATTCAAACTGACTCAGGGTGCTTGTTCAAGAGCCTCCAGATATGTCTCAGAGAACGAACAGGAATGAATCTTAACTACTACCCACCAAACCTATTTTTTTTTAATTGTTGAAAAGTGTTATTGTTACTATTAAAAATTAATGCTACAGATGTGTAATCCCCCTGATTTTTCTACATGAAAAAAGTGAAGATTAGGTTCTTTGGGGGAAACTGGGGTGTTATTATGAGTACCTTTTATTTTCCACATTATGTATCTCTATAATGTTTGAGTTTTTGACACTGAGCATAGATTACTTTTATACTTGGGAGAAAACAAAGTGGTTTGAATTTTTTTTAATCATTGCAAGAAAATGAAAGATGAGCAAAAATGTTTACAATATATGAGTCACTAAAGCAAAGTAAAAGACTTTTAAAGTTTAAAAACATAAGTGAAGACACTTGAGCCGAGGTAAAAAAGAGCTAGTGTTTTAATTACCAGTCCTCTCTAATTTCATTTTTCAGAAAAATAGATAAGGTACACTGAGAAGAACATAAGGGGAATGAAGCCACTTTCTTATTACTTGCAGGAAGAGGATTCAAAAAGAACAAAGGAGCTCATTGACAGGTCTAACTATAGACATGTTATTAGAAGGGAGAAACAAAAAAGGAGAATTCGGAATCACAGACGTTCGTTTTATCTGTCACGTTTCCTTCTTCACGGAGGCACAGTGAATTTGCAAGCCAGCTCCTAAAGATGAGTGGCCAAGGAAAACACAGAGAGGGAACAGGAACCAGCTATTCCCCCTTGGAACTCACTCAATTAAATGCAGCCCGGAAGGGATCTAATCTAATATCAAAGAGGCTGTCAGGGGATCAGTTCCCCAGAGTTTAGGGTTAATGATGTAGAGCATGGCAGCCTGGCCAGGAGCAGAGAAACAGAAACCTCACTGAGATCAGGTGTAACTAGAAAAGACCGAAATAACTTAAAATAAGCATTTCCCAGAGTGATGGAGGACCTTGGGCAAAACCCTCTGCAGATATGTCACCATATCCCCTCCTTGCAGCCGTCTTCAAGGAGTTGGATTCTCTCACATTTAGCAGGCTTTACTGTAAATCAAGGTTTTTGTACCTAAAATCATCATCAACATTGAAGAATGACCTCCCTTGATACCGTTCATAAGTCCTGGGGTATTAATGCAGTAGACTCCAAAGTAGGTCCCTCTCTCACCCAAGGTACAACGGGCAGCATCATGTTAATCCTGAAGTTTTTATATAAAAGAGCCCCAAGATGAAGGTCACTGGTAAAGATGTACCTAGAATCCTGAGCATGAGTTAATTACCCACCAGCCTACTGTCCACTTTGGTGAAAATCAGTGACCAACACAAACGGAGACAAGGTGAACCACCAAATGCTAGGCCTTTGCTTCCTATGGTCAACACAGCCCTCCTTTTAAAGGGCTCCTCTGCGAAAAGACTCCCCCACTATTTCCCAGGCCACAGGAGAAATGAAATGGGAAAGAAATACAGTGTATTCAAATAAATAGGCAAACAGACTGCAGCCCATGTTTAGTATTTCATCTTTTAAAGTTACTGAAATTCATAGGCCACTTGCCTTTTTGGTTTCATACATTTCATTTCCAACAACATGGCAGACCAGATGTCTTGCAAGTTCATTTCACCTGAAACCAGTTCCCTCCCCTTTCTCACCTTCTCCTTCCTCACCACAATCCAGGAGTTATCCTGATCATCAGTATTTCTCTTAGCTGTGCACACTAAGAAAAAAAGGGGGGTGGGGATAAAGGCCTACGATGCCCTTTCAGCCTTTGAGAGATGCCATGCTTTTCATTTTACTCAATTCTTTTATTTAACCATCTTATTAAACTATTTGCTGGTTTAACTTTTTCATAATCAGTAAATGTTAAGTCAGGTAATAGAAAGGCCATCTGAGAGACAGAGGCCTTTGTTAACCTTGGCTGGAGAATTTCTCTCTTTGATGGAAATCAAAGAACAAACAACTCGATACAGCTGTAATAGGTCCTTTGGAGGGATGATAAAAAAAAAATACAGTGTACTCCTCAAAGCAGTCATGGAAGCCTTACCATTACTTAGAGCTTAATGGGTCCGAACATTGTAGTGAGAAAGGTATAAACTACTTCTCCCTTTTGGAAAAAACTGTTAGCTCTTCTAGGGTATCATTCAGAGAGTCAAGCAAGCCAGCTTACTCAATGGTGCATAAGTGGCCTCTAAAAATTAATGGACCTTTCAGAGGTTGGTACTTATAACCTGATGCTGAGGTCTGGGGTTAGGCATTGCTGAGAGAAGGAAAAAAAAAAGGTGGGGAAACACAGATGCTCTTCTTGGCAAACTAAAATGAGTCTGAGCTTTGCTACAGCCTGTTAGCTAACTCTGAGTACAAATGGCTTTTGTAGATGACATTTATTTAGCACTTACTAAATGGCACACATCAGGTCCACCCCCTTTGATGTATTAGCATATTTAACCCATTAAGTAAGTGCTGTTATGTTTGCTTTACCAAAGGAAACTGAGCCTTAGTTTTTAAAAGTGGTCCAACAAATCCGCACAGAGAAAATGTTTAGCACAAGAGGGAAAAAAAAAAATACGTAATGAGAACACTAAGCATTTCTGTCTCTGGACAACTGCTTGGAGGCCAAAAAGCCACTATGCCTCTCAGGACAGTAAATGGCAAGTCAAAAATGCTTATCAGTACACAATCTCAGGAACATCGTGAATTCCAGCCACGGACTTCACAATAAACCACAAGTAGCAACAGAGAATTTAACACCAAGGGAAAACCGCAAGCAATTAATATGAATAACCTCACATGGACATTATAAAACCATATTTATGAGTCTCAGACTCACAGACGCTCTGGATCATGACCCCAGAAGTTTCTGTAATGGCAATAAAGCAGGATCTGATTAATGTGAAACTAAACTGTCACATCTGTGCCCTTTTATTTGACAGTCCATCATGTAAATGCAACAGAACTAAAACAGAGAAATTTGTCAATGTTTGTGGTGTTTGGCTCAGAACTTCTCTACAGACCCAGCACTCATAAGATCTGTTTGAAATTTCTAATCACTGTCAAGCTGCCAAATCCTTAATGAAGGCAATGAAAAGAGTAGTCACTACACTTGATCCATTGGATTTTCACCTTCACCTACAAAGGTCCTTTGAACCGGTCACGGACTTTCTCTACCTAGGCTTTAGTACCTGCACAAGAGAGATTAAATTACTTCTCAGCAAGTGACTTAAAAATAACAGGGTAAAATAAACACACACACACACACATAAGCATGTATATATATATACATGTCTACCTACTTGCATGTGCATGTATTTATGTGCTGTTAAAAAAATGACAAGCTTCTGCATGATAATAATTTCAAGTGTTTATATGACCAGCAAGCCAAATTCTACAGGTTATCCACTTCAAGTGCCATCAGCAGTAAACAATCTGATTCCCACCTTACTTCTCCATATTGGGACCATCTAGATAGACGAAGGGATGGCCGTGTAAGCACAGCCTGCAAAACTTGCTTTGGGAGGCTGTAAAAGGATATGACCAAAATTTTAAAGATCAATGGCATGTACAAGGTAATCGATTCATTTAAGTTTCAAAACGCTAAAGCCAAAACACTACTGAAATGTAAATGGGTTAAGTGCGTGACAAATAAAAGCATTACCTCATAGAGAATGTAACAAGCTTAGAAAAATAATTATCTTCTCCCCATCCCCCAGGGAAAAAGAACTTGAAGAGATATGACAACTAAATATAGTGGATATTGGAACAAAAAAACAAAGGCATTAGGTAAAAACTAAGAAAATCTGAATAAAGTACGATTTTAGTTAATACTGTGTCAATATTGGTTCATTTATTGTGGCAAATTCATTCTAGTGTGAGATGTTAATGACAGTGCAAACTGGTTGTAAGGTAGAAGTCTGTACTCTTTGCAACTTTCCTGTAAATCTACAACTATTCTACCATTTTGAAGTTAATTTTGAAAAATCTAGCAGGGATGATTTTTTTTGGCAAGCACAAACATGTAATCTCTACATCTGCCCAAATGGGAGGAAAAATAAAGCTTATCTTGTTTACTTCCTCCAGGCTCATCTCAAACGACTTTCTCCATTCTAGCCATGGTAGAACTCTCTCCAATCTTCAAGGATGACATTTCCTATGATTCTGGACATGCTGTTCTAGTGCCAGAATAACTCTCCCCGGTTTTCACTTTCTTTTCTGGCTGCTTAGCCACACATACAAAAAAGCCATCCTGAGAGAGAAGAGGGGCATATCCAATCTTTGACCTTGGTAGGAACTAGCCTGAAAAACAGCCCTGATTCATGATGCAAATAGAGAGTGGGGATTTTTCTCAACAAGAGACATAGAAGAGGCTCCAGTATTAGGAATTCCCTCCTCAGTTTCGTTCTGGATGTCAACCAGGCTTCCCCTGCTACCTAGAGCCCAAAGCTACCAGCTCCTTCGCTCCAGGTTGCAACTAGAAAAGCAGTAGAAATTGTCACTAACCAAGAGGCCGGAAGCCCTCTGAGGTGGAAGCTTCCAGTCTGCAGAAACTGTGAAACTGATCCTAACAACAAGTAAGGATTGCTGCTGGCGGTGGGCACTGCAGAGCTGTATTCCCTTTTCTTGTTTAAGCACCAGGAAATAGATACCAATACTTTTGATTTCCACAAACCGCTAGAGGAAATATAACCCAAACTTCTCTAAAGGGATAAACATGGGAGAAATTTAAAAAAAAACACTAAAATTTAAAGAAGGACTGGTTACAAAACCCAAGGTAAGTGGTGGAGGGGAGGCAGGCGTAATTTTACATGACTTTTCCCCCTTTGAGGACCTAGAATTGGTGTCAGATCAAAGATGTTGTCAGCTTCCTTGTCTTTTCTGCTGCATTCATTACCCTTGTAATTATTAATATCCGCGTTCCCTCCTATAATACTGCAGGGATCATTCCACTCTCTTAAATCCCCATGACTTACCTTAGGGTTGTTTCATAGTAAATGGTCGGTATATAGACTTCCTTATATCTCTTATCTACTTTAACTGTTTCAATGCAACTACATGTATACTTTCTAAATTCTATTTCCTGGTCTTAATAAAGTACTTAAATTAATTTTCCTTCAGGGGCCCAACTATCTTTTCAATGGAATTAAAAAAAAAAAGTTTTAATTATAATTTCTCAATCTCCATTATACCAAATGACAAAAGGTTTTAATCGGAAATGTATTTATAATTAATTTGGCTTTTATTTTAAAAGGCATAGAAAATGTCTGTCAGTCACCTTTGAAAGACCTGGCTGAATGACTCAGACATTCCCATTAATGCAGCCACAGGGAGAATTAAATATTTAGGAGTGTGGTGGCATCTAGTTTGTCAGAACAGTTCCACTTAAATTATGCTCCCCCGTTACCAATTGTAGCTGATGATTTAATTAGGTGGCTGGAATAAGTTACAATGATCATTAATAAACTGTGTTAATGTCATCAAAATTTCTATTCTCCAGAGTTGGGGGAACAGCAAGGAAAAAAAAAAAACAACCCTGTCTAGTGAGGAAAATGGCCTATTTCTCACAAAATTCACTGTTTTTCCCCCCTCCAGTAATTACCCTTGTTTTGTTTGGTATGTGCACACTAATTACAGCAAAAGCTTTATTTTGCTTTGTCTAAAAGATTGCCTCATTTGATTACATTTGCAGAGTCTACATAGTGTAGCTATTATAAAGCATCCAAAAGGACAATCTTGGGTTCTTTTTCTAAAGTATTCATAGGGATATCCTTATTATTTAAACTGTATCAAATAAAGAGTATAAAAAAAACTAACATACAAATAAAACTAAGTTCTTTAAAGACAGTACATCACAATAAACTTTTAAAAAAATTTTTTTAATTGAAGTATGGTCAGTTGACAATGTTGTGTCAATTTCTGGTGCACAGCACAAAGTTTCAGTCATACATATAAATATATTTGTTTTCATATCCTTTTTCATTATAGGTTACTACAAGATATTGAATGAAGTTTCCTGTGCTATACATAGAAACTTGCTGTTTATTTTATATACAATAGTTAGTATCTATAGCAGTTATATATATTTCAAATGCCCAATTTATCCCTACCCACCCTCTTTCACTGCTGGAAACCGTAAGTTTGTTTTCTATGTCTGTGAGTCTGCTTCTGATTTGCAAACAACTTCATTTGTGTCTTTTTTTTTTTTTAGATTCCATATATAAGTGATATCATATGGTATTTTTCCCTCTTTCTGGATTATTTCACTTAAAATGATGATCTCTAGGTCCATCCATGTTACTGCAAATGGCATCATTTCATTCTTTTTTAGGGCTGAGTAGTATTCCTGTGTGTGTGTGTGTGTGTGTGTGTGTGTGTGTGTGTGTGTGTGTGTGTGTGTCTCCCATCTTCTTTATCCAGTCACCTGTCAATGGACGTTTAAGTTGTTTCCATGTCTCACAAGAGCCTTTTTTTTTTTTTTGGTGGGGGTAATTGACCTGATTTTTTTTTGTTTTACATTTTTTGGAGTTATAGTCGTTTTACAATGTGTCAAATTCCAGTGTAGAGCACAAGTTTTCAGTTATACATGAACATACATTCATTGTCACTTTTTTTTTGCTGTGAGCTACCACAAGATCTTGTATATATTTCCCTGTGCTATACAGTATAATCTCGTTTATCTAGCCTACATTTTGAAATTCCAGTCTGTCCCTTCCCACCCCCTACCCCCTTGGCAACCACAAGTTTGTATTCTATGTCTATGAGTCAGTTTCTGTTTTGTATTTATGCTCTTTTTTTTTTTTAGATTCCACAGATGAGTGATCTCATATGGTATTTTTCTTTCTCTTTCTGGCTTACTTCACTTGGAATGACATTCTCCAGGAACATCCATGTTGCTGCAAATGGCATTATGTTGTCAGTTTTTATGGCTGAATAGTATTCCATTGTATTAATATACCACATCTTCTTTATCCAGTCATCTGTTGGACATTTAGGCTGTTTCCATATCTTGGCTATTGTAAATAGTGCTGCTATGAACATTGAGGTGCAGGTGTCTTTTTGAAGTAGGGTCCCTTCTGGATATATGCCCAGGAGCAGGATTCCTGGGTCATATGGTAAGTCTATTCCTAGTCTTTTGAGGAATCTCCATACTGTTTTCCACAGTGGCTGCACCAAACTGCATTCCCACCAGCAGTGTAGGAGGGTTCCATTTTCTCCACACCCTCTCCAACATTTGTCATTTCACAAGAGCCTTTTTAAAACACCTTATTTTGGAGCACCCCCCCCAACACAAAATTTTCCATCTTCTAAATGAAAACAGAGATAGAGGAATGTCTGAGAACAATATCATGTAGGACTCTCAATTTGCTGCAGAGGCTGACAGCTCCAGCAGAACTTCCCCGCATCTTGTTCAGAGAGCAGCTAGACACTGACACTGAGTGGGAGGACAGAATCCCACATCCAAGTGTGACTAACCCACTGTGATCTACTGATCATGGTAATTCCATATAACACTCACAAAAGAAAGACGTTTTCACTTCCCATCTGTTAGGTTGAAAGTGATTCTCAGCAATGAGGAACCTATTTCCAACTTCCCAGTAATCTACACGACAAACCCTATACCATTTGCTCACAGGGACAAGAGGAAAATGGAAATATAGTTAGTCCTCTGAGTAGGGAGAACAGACCCTTGAGAGATAGGCTCCAAAAACCCCATATTATCCACAGTAACTCCCTTAAAACCTGACACGAAACTCCTACAAAGGATTCACTATTTATAGGAGTCTCTGCACTCAAATGGATTAAGACTTACTTGTCCTCAAAGAAAGCAACATGAAACAACTAATTCAACAGAAAGGATTAGTTTATCTCTTGAAACAATTAGCGTCACTATCACCTGGAAAAAGTAAAGTGGCCTGAAAAATGCACCACAAGGCCAGCAGGTTTTATTTGAGAGGCCAGGCAACATGAGAAAAATCCCATGCAAAGAATTCAATCGAAGGACACACTGGCGGAGTCCATCAACAAGGGATCTGATGGACACTATTCATTCTTTCGGCAATGTTTTACCAAATATGCAATGCAAAGTCCTGTACGCGCGCTACGTGGGAGGAGGAGAGAATGGAGCACTGGATGACCACCACTCATGTGCCTGCAGCTTTACCCAGCCTTCCTTGTTTCTCTCTCATCCCAGCCCCTGAGGTAAGCTGTCATGGTCACTTTACAGGTGATGAATCAGACACACCGAGCACTTGGCAGTCGGCTTGAGATCACGCACCTACCAAATGGCAGAAGCATCATCTACAGTTACTTCTGCCAACTCAGATCCCCACGCAAGTTCCTGCAGGAGAAATGAACACATCACCTACCCTTCAGAAATGGATTCCAGAGCCAGGGAGAAAGGGCCCAGGTAAAGATCACTCTAACGAAGGTTTCTGTGATGGTGCTGTAAGGAAGTGCACGTCCAGTGCCACAGGAGTTGAGAAATGAGGAAAGATTTGCAAGACGTGAAATTTAAGCTGGACATGTGGTCAATTTTGACATGTGTCTCACAAAGCATTCCAGAAGAAAGAAAGTATAAACCAAGGCACAGAAACAAAAAGAAGTGTAACGGAGGTTTGGGACACAAGGAATGATGGATTTGGGCTTCAAAATAGGGTACAGGTAAGCAATGAGCAGTCAGTGATTTACAACATCAGCTTTGGAATGAGGCTGTCCGGATGCAAATTCCAGAATGACCACCTGTTAGCTGTGTGAAACTGCCAATGATGTAAGCGCCCTAAACCTCGGCACCCTCATCTGTAAAATAAGGATAATGGCACATCCCTAGATTTGTTTCAAAGATTAAATGACATGATACATATCAAGCTCTTAAGCGATACCACATACATGAAAAGTAACTGTCAGCTGTTACTGTAGGGAGGTCATAGGATGCAAGCCTGAAAAAGAAAGTTGGCACCATACTTAAGACTGGGGTAACACCACCAAAAAGAGTTTGGACAATGTGTTATGGACAATAGAGGAAAAATACTGAAAATTTTTGAGTCAAAGAATTTTATGATGAGGGTTATACTACAGAAAGAATAATGTGGCAGTGGTGTCCAGGATGGACTGGGAAGGAAAAAAAAAAAAAAAAAAACTAGCGTAAGAGAATGAATTAAGACAAAGGCCCAAATAAGCAAAGGTCAGGAAGAGATCCACAACCAACAGAATGGAAGTAAATATAAATGAAGACACCAAAGATATTCCATAATTATGCAAAGGATTAGCCCTCAAATCCTACTACAGAGGCAGTCTGTGATGAGCTAAATACTAACTAATCCTATCATCTCACTAACACTGCAGAAATAGGAGATAGGTTCTTCCTACAATTTCTATGGAAAAGCACAGAATCGTTAAGTAGGTTAGACAGTTTAGAAAAAGAAAAAAGATGGAGGATTTGCTCTAGCAGATATTATAAAGCCAACAAGATAAGTGAGGGATGGATGGATGGATGGATGGATGGATGGGTGGATCGAAGGATGGAAGGAAGGATGGAAGGAAGGAAGGAAGGAAGGAAGGAAGGAAGGAAGGAAGGAAGGGCAAGAAAAAATAGACCAGTGGAAAAAACTAGAGCTCTGTAATAAAGAGGCATCATAAAACAGGTTTAGGCTGCATGACAGAGTACATTATGCTAAGACAATGTCTCAATATGAGGACTAAAAACAGTATATACAAAAATACAAAACTGAAGCAAAAAAGATCCAAGAGAAGATCTTTGAGAACTTGGAGGTAGAGAAGGAAATCATCTTTTAAAATAGGCAAAATTATACATTGTGAAAGTAAGACTAGGTTATGCTTATCTTAGGAATGCTTTTAAGGGTGCCCTAAGTAAGCCATGATTTTTTTAAACTAAATCATTTTATCATTTCTTCGTGAAACTCACGCTAAAAACAAATAGAAAAATTACAACTATGGAGGGCAATAATCTTAACGGGGACTATTTGCTCTTCTGCCTTTCTGCAAAAAGACTTTCTACATTTTATTCAATGTTCCAATTAAGCTGTGCTAATCTCAGAGAATGCATTAAAGTATTTCAGTTTGTCCTCCTAACCTTCATCCCCCACAGTATGATAGTCAATGACCAAACCAAGTCCTAAGAATACGGCCCATGATAACATCACCTGCACCTTAACTGTTTTCCAGAACCAGACAGTATCTGCAAATCTGGGTGACTTAGGAACTTGTGACTCGAACCACCAGACCAGCTGCACATACCTCACAGATGTCCTGTCTCCTGGGAAAATGCCACAAGACAATGACTAACCACCACCTCCCTGCTCCTCCTAGCAATAAAGAAACCCAAATTCTATTCTGAAGGAAGATGGTTCTTTAGGATGTTAATCCATCATCTTCTTGGTCAACTGGCTCTCGTGATAAAGTCACTAATCTTTGCCCCAACAACATGTCTCTCCATCTATTGGCCTGTGCCGCGGCAAACAGCTCGATCTTGGACCAGATAACACCACCTGGTTCTGATGGAAAAAGGAATACAGCCATGTTTGATGGAATATCTTTGCTCCACTGACATGGAAGCCATAGTAGTATAAATGAAAACACACTTTCCTTCAACTTCCTTCCTTCTAACTGCTCTTCACTGTTTTTGGTCTCTCGGTTCTTACCTGCCATTTCCTTTGCCTCTTCTTTGCCACTCAGCCTTATCACTATGATCTGCATTTCCTTACAATTTCCACTCTTCTTTCATTTGAAACTTCCTTTATTTCTATAGCATCTTTTCTCTATTGCACTCAAATCCTTCTTTTGAATCATAGAGTCAAACTGATTGCGAAAAAGGAAATGTCAGTGTCAGGTGTTGCCCTCTGCACATGAACAACAACAACAAAACAGTCTTAAAATGTGCTTCTCATTAAAAAAAAATAAAATAGATTCCCTTCTAGCAAGCTGATTTCCAGGTGGGTAAAACATTCTTATATCCAAACAGTAAACTTGCACATCCAAGTGGAAGGGGAGAGTAGTATTTCTCCCTTCGCCCCTGTCCCCCACATGCAGAAAAGACAATCAAACACCAACATTTGCATAGAAAGAAGCTGCCACCTCTAAATAGTATGCAGTTTTTCAAATCACAATTTTATTATCTCTATCCTTCTGCAAACTCCCAAATCTCCAAAGCGAGTAACTCATAGATCTCAGATTCAGTCAGGGGATAAGCTTAAAATTGACGCAAAACGAGGCATAGTTTGTCTAGAGATTTTTCTTTAGAAAACACAAACTACTCTATGCAATTATACTGAGAATTGAAAACTGCTACAGATGGCTTACTAAGACTATTAATACCATAAGACCATTACATGGCATTTTGTCATTAATTGCTAAAATCTCATTGATTTTAATCTACAAAAGTAATAAATCCAACATTCCATAAATGCTTGTATTTTTAAACCCTAAGAGATTAGATATTTTAAATCTTCTTGTCTCTGCCCTTAAGTAGGGAATTTAAATACTAGAAAATATATTTGAAGCTTCTGCCTTAGGAATGAAAACACTAATTTTGTCAGGAAACAACAAAAATAGATGAATTCAGTCTGCACGGTTTTCCTCACTACAGAGTTTCTGTAAAAATTGCAAGATAAAACTAAACATTAGCACAATTTAACAACCTTGACTCAGAATATAATCTAATATAGTTCTCAGGTAAAATAATACTGCAACCTTGATAGATTTTAGGACATATTTTCTTAATTGTGATTATAGTTAGATTATAG
Source organism: Camelus dromedarius (assembly GCF_036321535.1). NCBI lineage: Eukaryota > Metazoa > Chordata > Mammalia > Artiodactyla > Camelidae > Camelus > Camelus dromedarius. The sequence continues at coordinate 13,454,548 of NC_087462.1, read as the reverse complement.
TTAGATGTTATTGTTGTTGTACTTATGTCTTAAAATATTATTTATATAAAAATATTTTCAAATATATACTCAGAACAATGTAAATACTACTTTTTACTAGGTTTTAATTTTATAATTTAACAGTAGTCAAACTCAGAAATCTTAATGGCTCTAGAACAGACTGTACACTTAAAGGATATACGAAGAATGGGATGGAGTAGAAGAAAGAGCTAAAGATTTACTTTCAATACTAAATTAGCCTGAATTATTTTATTTCTTTAATATATGCATGTACAATTTTTATAAACAAAGAAACAAAAGTACAGATTATGGTTATGTCTGAGAGATAAGATTACAGGAGATAATTTAACTTTCTCCTTCATATTTTTATGTATTTTTTCAATTCTCTTCCACAAGAATATACCTTTTTCACTCAAAGGGAGAATAAACCTTAGAAGTAAAACAAACAGGACGGCCACAGCCAGCAGGATAGCTAACTAGGTATCTAGAGCATAGATCAAACACACATCAACTAAATTTCTAGATAAAATATACTTTCAAAATAAAAAAGAATACTTTTTAAATTTCATGGTTAAGAATTTTTTTAAATGAGAAGAAATGGAATGAAGCACTGAACAGGAAGAGATTAAGCTAGGATAGGAAAAATAACCACCTTACTAACACGCATTCCAAGTGCTAAGAGAAGATTATTAAATATTAATAAAAATATACAATATGTATGCTCAACTTTAACACTGTACTGTAAGCTCTAAAAAAAGTAGAGTGCCCACTTTCATACCAGTTTTTGAATGGTTTTAGTATCACCTCAGGATATGAAAGAACTATCACTGCATATTAGTAAAGAAATGTTGCCTTCGTCAAATGGTGCTCAGACTATGAGTCGGTCATACAGAAAGAATCAGATTGAATCTCACCCATGTGTCACAAAAATCAAACTAAAACCACACTGAGATATTACCACAGACACATTCAAATGTCTGAATCCCAAGACTGATAATATCAAGTGTTGGCAAGAATGTGAAGAAACTGGAACTCTGATACGTGGCTGGTGGGAATGCAGAAAGGCATGACTACTTTTGAAAACAATTTGGCAGTTTTTTAATAAAGTTAAACATAAACTCACCACTCCTGGTTTGATTCACAGTAGTCAAAAAACTGGAAACAATCCATCAACAGGCAAACAGAGGCACAAACTGTGGAATATCCACACAATAAAATGGAGAAGCACTCAGCAAAAAAGAGTGAAAAGGAGCCAACTAGCATGGCATACAACAGGGGTACACCTCAGATACATTTTGCTGAGTGAAAGAAGGCAGGTGCAAAGTAACACATACTGTTCGGGTCCATTTATGGAAAGTTCTAGGAAAGATAAAATTAACCTCTGTTCACAAAACACATCAATGGTTGGTTGGGGGCAGGAGAGTTAGAGGGACTGACTGCAAAGAGACACAAGGGAGCTGTCTGAGGTGATGAAAGTGTTCCACATCTTGACTAGTGGTGGTTACATGACCAAACACATTTGTCAAAACACAAACTGTACACTTGAAACAGCTGTATTATTATTATTATTATTAATTATTTTTGCAGAGGGAGGTAATTAGGTGTACTTGTTTATTTTTTTCATGGAGGTACTGAGGATTGAAACCAAGACCTCAGTTTGCTATGCATGCGTAGCATGCACTATACCACTTGAGCTACACTGTCCCCTAAATGGGTTTATTTTATTTTATGTGAATTATGCCTCAATATACATGTTTATATATAATTCTAATAGGGATTAAAAACTTAAATTTTTAAAGACATGGAACACCTTCTGGAAAAAAAAGATACCAGAAAATAGCTCTATGTTTTCTGGGTAGAAAAGGATTTTTTAAATAAATCACAGAAACAAAAATCACAAATGAAAAGATAAATGGACTTGACTACATAAAAACTATGAACTTTTGTTCTGAGATACATCCGAAAGAGTGACAAGAAAAATTATAACCAGCAAAAAGATATTTGAAATATAAAATGACAAAGGATTAGTATTCAGAGTTTTTTTTAACTCCTAAGAATCAAAAAAAGACAGCCCAATCGAGCAATGGGCGTATGATCAAAGCAAGACATTCACTTAAGTGCTAACATGATTAGCCAATAAATATATGAAAAGATGTTAAATCTAACTAGAGACTGTCAAATTAAAACTACAATGTGATACCATTTCACACCCACCTGATCTGTAGAAATCAAAGTGTCTGACAAAGTTAGGTACAAAAACAGTAAGATTTTCAGTAAGATTGGTGGCAACTTAAATTGGCACAAGTGTTTATAAAAGTATTTAGCATTACCTAGTAAAGTTGAGTAAGTCCATAGCCTGTGGCTTAGCAGCTCTACTCCCAGGAGTAAAAGATGTTAGGTAATTAACAGCAGCCTAAGTAATTGGGTATACTACATCACCTTAGGAGAAGTAGTTCTTAAGTCTTTGCATGCATCAGAATCCCCTGGGGGGATTCCTAAAGCACAGCGAGATCCCTGGGTCCATCCCAGAGTTTCTGATCCAGTAGGTCTGAGATGGCACACTAGAATTCACATTTCTAACAAGATCTCAGGTGAGCCTGATGCTACTGGTCTGAAAACCACACTTTGAGAAGCACTGCTCTAGAGGAATGTGCTATCCCAGAGTCACACCTTGATATAAGCATATAGGAAAGAAAGTCATCTTTTGCTGTAGAGATCACCTATGTCATCTAAAGAGAAGCACTGTCTCGGTGAAATGAAAACAAAAGGGAAGAAACAGTGAAACAAGTTTACTCCAAAAGGGAGTATATCTCAAAGGAACTGACAGCCTCTTTGATTCTGAACACACAGTAGATACTCTAGGTTAGTTACTTGCTCTGTACACTTACAATCTGAAAATGACACTAGCACTTCATCGGTTTCAACAAACTAATCAATCATTTTCTAATTGAGAGTCTCTTCTGCCAACATTTCTAGTTTCTTACTAATCTGTATACTGCTTTTTATGGAGTATTTAGTAAATTATGCAAGAGATCTAATTATACCTATTTTTCAGAAGACAAGATGAGTAAACCATGGACTTAAATAGCAAGAAATGAACATCTGATTTTAATTTACTTGCTCTCAGCATCAGGAAAAAGAAAATTCCAATTACAGGTTATATTCACAAAATCTAATACAGACTGACAACCTCTAAACAATTTATTTTAAAGACCATTGTTTTGCAATTCCCCAAGATACTCCCCCTGAGATTTTCCATGACAGCTTTGAAATCATAAAATTATGTAAAAATTGTACAAGGCATATAATGTTGGATCTGATTTGTCATTTTATGTTATGGCATCATCAAGCAATTTAATAACCTTGTATGACTAAAAGAAGATATGCAGTTATTCAAGCAGATTTGAGGATTTGTTTTCATTTTTTTAAGAGTGATTTTTATCAAAAACAGGAAACCTAACTAATATTCACACTATACAGATCTCAGAAGAGAAAGAGAAAGGGCCTGAAAAAATATTTTAAGAGATAATAGCTGAAAACTTCCCTAACATGGGAAAGGAAACAGTCATCCAAGTCCAGGAAGCACAGAGAGTCCCATACAGGATTAACACAAAGAGAAACACATCAAGATACATAGTAATCCATGTTGACAAAAATTAAAGACAAAGAGAAAAATATTAAAAGCCCCAAGGGAAAAGCAACAAATAACTTAGAAGGGACCTCCCCTAAGGCTATCAGCTGATGTTTCAGCAGAAACTCTGCAGGCCACAAGGGAGTGGCACGATACATTTAAAGTGATGAAAGGGGAAAACCTACAACGAAGAACACTACCCAGCAAGGCTCTCATTCACATTTGAAGGAGAAAGCAAAGCTTTACAGACAAGCAAAAGCAACAAGTTCAGCACCACCAAACCAGCTTTACAGCAAAAGCTAAACCAACTTCTCTAGGCAGAAAAGAAAGAGCCACAGTGAGAAAATACACAATTATGAAATGGAAATGCTCACCCGTAAAGGCAAACAGAGTAAAGGCAAGAAATTATCACACAGAAACTAGAAAGGATATTAAAAGATAAAGTAAAAATCATCTGTATCCACAGTAACATCACATTAAAAAATTAGATGTAAAATATATCAAAACCAGTCATTTTGAGGGGAGGACAGTACAAATACAGGGTATTTAAAATACATTTGAAATTAGGAGAACAGCAATATACCTGATTTATATTGCTATACCGAAAATTCATGGTAACCACAACCAAAAATCTTTAATAGATATACACACAAAAAAGAAAGAGAAATCCAAACATAACACTAATGAGAGTCACCAAAACAGAAGAGAAGAGAACGAAAGAAGAAAAGAAATGAACTACTAAAACAAACCCAAAACATCTGACAAAATGGCAATAAGGACATATACATCGATAATTACCTTAAATGTAAATGGACAAAATGCTCCAACCAAAAGACACAGACTGGATACAAAAACAAGACCCATATATTTGCTGCCTACAAGAGACTCACTTCAGATCTAGAGACAAGTACACACTGAAAGTGAGGGGATGGAAAAAGCTATTCCACACAAATGGAAATCAAAAGAAGGCTGGAAAATTTGTATGAGACAAAATAGACTTTAAAATAAGGACTGTTATAAGAGACAAAGAAGGACCCTACATAATGATCAAGGGATGAAACCAAGAAGAAAATGTAGTAATTATAAATGTATATGTGCACCTAACATAGGTTTAACCTATGTTACTTATATAAGGTAAACAGACATCAAGGAGAAACAGGACAGTAACACATTAATACTGGGGGACTTTTTAATAAAACCCCACTCACATCAATGGACAAACCATGCAGACAGAAAATCAATAAGGATAAACAGGCCTTAAATGACACATTAAACCAGAGGGACTTCATTGATATTTATAGAGCATTCCATCCAAAAGCAGAATATACACTCTTCTCAAGTGCACATGGGACATTCTCCAGGATAGATCACATGCTCCGCAAAGCAAGTCTCCATAGATTTAAGAAAACTGAAGTCATATCAAGCGTCTTTTCTGACCACAATGCTGAGATTAGAAATCAAATACCATTTTTTAAAAAGCTGAAAAAAAAAATATGTGGAGGTTAAACAACTAGTCTACTAAACAATGAATCACTGAAGAAATCCAAGAGGAAATTTAAAAAATACCTTGAGAAAAATGAAAACGAAAATGTGACGATCCCAAACCTATGGCAAGCAGCAAAAGCAGTTTTAAGAGGGAAGTGTACAGCGATACAAGCTTACCTTAGAAAACAGGAAAAACTTCAAATAAACAACCTAACCTTACACGTAAAGCCCCTAGAGAAAGAACAATCAAATCCCAAAGTTAGTAAAAGGGAAGAAAACATAAAGATCAGCACAAAAATAAATGAGACTGAAAAAAAAAAAAAACAGAAAACATCAATAAAACTAAAAGCTAGTTCTTTGAAAAGATTAAACAAAACTGATGAACCTTTAGTCTAACTCATCAAAAATAAAAGGGGGAAAGGGCCCAAATCAATAAAATCAGAAATGAAAAAAGAGAAGTTCACAAGTGACACCACAGAAATACAAAGGATTGTAAGAGACTACTATGAGCAACTCTATGCCAATAAAGTGGACAAGCTACAAGAAACAGATCTAAGTTCTTAGAAACGTACAATCTCCAAAGACTGAACCAAGAAGTAGAAAATAAGAACAGACCAATCCCCAGTACTGAAATTAAATCAATAATTTAAGAATCCCCAACAAACAGAAGTCCAGGATCAGACGGCTTCACAGGAGAATTCTCCCAAAAATTTAGAGAAGAGTTAACACCTATCCTTCCGAAATTTTTCCAAAACACCGTGGAGGAGGGAACACTTCCAAACTATGAGGCCATTATCACCCTGATACCAAACCAAACAAAGATAACATAAAAAAGGAAAATCACAGGCCCATATCACTCATTTTTTATTGAAGTGCAGTCAAGTCACAATGTTAGTTTCAGGTGTACAGCAAAGTGTGTCAGTTACACATATACATGTATACATACACATTTACATTTTTTTCTTAGATTCTTTTTCACTACAGCTCATTAAAAGAAACTGAATATAGTTCCCTGTGCTATATAGTAGGTCGTTCTTTGTTCCTTATCGATTTTATATATAGTAGCGAGTATCTGTTCAACCCAAACTGCTCATCTATCCCTCCCCACTTGCACCCCTGGTAACCAAAGTTTATTTTCTATGTCTGTGAGTCCTTCTAGTTTGTAAGTAAAATTTGTATCTTTTTTTTAGATTCTGCATAAAAGTAACATCCTATGATATTTGTCATTCTGTCTGATTTACTTCACTTAATATGATAACCTCTAGGTCCATCCATGTTACTGCAAGTAGCAATATTTAGAGTTTTGGGTTTTTTTGTTGTTGTTGTTTTTTTAATGGCTGAGTAATATGGGGCTATTTTGAACTATGGCAACCATATTGACTTTCCCTGCTCCTAAACCACACAGTATGTATCTGGGTATACACATGTTAACATTTTATCATTTCATATTTAACTTTATTTTCCAATCTTATTTCTAGATACAGCATGAAACACTTAACATTCAGTAAATTCTTGGTAATTATCATCTTTGAAACTGTCACTTTTTATCATCTATCCAAACCATGGGTAATACGGTAAACAAAAAATGTTAAACTCAGGTCTGTAACCAGCAGGACCCTATGGGTCCTCCCAGAACAAACCCTTTCCCTCATGTCTTCTGTCTGCCTCTTGTTTGCAGAAAAGCTGTAGTCTCCCAGGCCTCCCCAGAGTCACAAAAGCCTCACTCAGGAATTAATGATTCAAATAATGTGACCATGTAGTGACGAAAAATAGTCACTGGGCCAGGAGAATTGGCAAGAATTTAAATAGTAAATCAGCCATAGGGCAGTCACAGACTCTTTAGCTCCTCTCTGAAGTACCTAGATAGTAGTATCTGATGCACATTTCCTGAGTTGCTTTACAGATGCTAAAACCCCTCCAACCGAACAGAAGAAATTAGTTAATGACCATGAGCACATTAGCCCTCAGACCTACCGTAGCCTAAGGACTGATGATGTTACCCCCTGTGACAGTGCCCTGTTACCTCACCATCAACCAGTCAGAGAATTGTGCACAAACTGACGTCCCTCCCTCACCTTGCCTGGAAAAAGGCTTTCCTGAAACCCGCTGGGTTTCCACCGGGAAGTTAGGCTTTTTTTTGAGCATTAGCTGCCCTGGACTCCTCATCTGGAACCTTACAGTAAACACTGCACTTTCCTTCCCCACAACCCAGTGTCAGTAGATTGGCTTTATGGTGCTTTGGCGAGTGGACCCAAGTTTGGTTCGGTAATGTGTTTAGCACTTAAATTTAAAACATCAGATTCTAAATTAGTAGCTTTCTATTAAATTAAAAGTCTTTCTTTTGAAATTAAAATATCAAATCTTAGAAATAGTAGAGTTTAAAACCTGTAACATATTAATTTTCCGAATAAACCAACAGGCCTCTCCAGGGCCTCTGATTACCATTATTACATATATGCATTTTAAGTATTCAAAGATTTCTTTTAAAAATTATGATTTCTCACGTGTGCTTTGAGAGATACATGGGATGGATGCTATTACATGCTGTGATATAAGAAGATACTGAAGCCACGTGAATAACAGTCAGGCTCTCCTAAATCTCAGCTCTCTATTTGTCTCTAGAGACAGAGCTGTAGAAATGGGATTATTTCATCATTCTAAGAAAGGTCATGCCCTCAATCAAACACAAGGACACAAAACTATTGACAGCTAATAAGTTGAAATCAACCTAATATGGGTTAGACAGTATGGTCCTATAGGTACTTTCAGTTCTTAAAAACTTAGTTTTTTCTTAATCATAAAATAGGATTAACAACATTGTAAAATGACGATAACTCAATAAAAATGTTTAAAAAATGTTAAAAAATAGTATTAAAGTGAATGTGTGACTAGAAATAGAAAACAAACAAAAAAATCATATATACTTAAGGTGATAATGATGATACAGTGAGAAGTCAAGTCATAAATTTCTACATTGATGGTCCTGTCATCAATTAAACTGGTGAAGCTTTAATGTTAGAGCGCATACATGCCCATAAGCATTACTGGAGAAACCTGTGAAGTGAAGCAGATGTGTTCCAATATAAACACCTGCTATACGCCTCATGTGGAATGACTACTGCACAAAAATAAAACTAACATCCCCAAAGATGTCTATATCAAGCCTTTACTTTCTCCTTAAATTCTAAGTATTACTTCATCCTGCACAGAATTTATCTGAATCTAATCTGTCTTCTTACCACCAGTCTTATAACTAAGAACGACCACTCTTCTTCTCTAAGAAGAGACTTAAGGCTATTTTTTTCCCTCCCTTTTCACTTGAGCACTCCCCTCCACTGAGAGCCATCTCCTAATCTACCTACCTTTGGTCCCTATCACTCAAGTCTTCTTTTGCTTTCAGGTTGTCCACCTCCCTCCCTTTCCTCACTGTCTGTGATCTCGAAAGAGTAGTTCACATTTGTCCCTACCTCTGAATCCACAGCAATCTCTGCCAACTACCAGACTCAAACTGCCCCTTCGAAAATTTCTAATGGCCATGTCATCACAAAGCCCTACATCTATTTCTCCATCTTTCATCTTTTTTGATCCCTATGTAGCTAGCTGTTCATACTCTTGACAACATATCTTTCATAACTCTCTCGTCTCATGGGACTATTTTTCCTATGTGTCTGATCCACCATAGGCCCTTTCACTGTTCCTTCACTGAATGTGAGTTACCCTGCAGAAGTATCCTGACCCTTCTCTCTGCTCTTTCTACCCCTTCCACCTCCCCCCTTGCTATTCTTAGTATATTAATCCAGTCTCATGGCTTTAAATATCATCACTACTCAGAAGGCTCTTTGATCCATACCTCAGCTCTCTCTTCTTGGCCCGGACTTCTCTTCCAAATTCTACTGTCTTTCCTAATCAATTCAACTTGCAAACAGTCAGTCTCCATATACTCCAGTAAGTAGCAGGGATTGAGAAATTCACACAATAATGTTTCTACTTACAAAGATTTCTATAAACAAAACTACAGAATATCTTTGATAATTACTGAACATGTCATATTGCTATCTCTAAAGGTGAAACCATCTTCCCATTACCTAGACCTGTCCCATCAACTTTCCTGTGACCATTTGAAAACATCTTCTGTGCCCATAATTTTGGCTAATGGCACTGTCATTCTTGTAGCCGAATTTGAACTTAGAAAAACAACTTCCTCTCCTTTGCTTCCTGCTTACACTTAGTTTTGGGATCCACCCTTCCCCCACTTTATTCCCACTAGAGCCTGATTTGGGTCATCACTCTTTCAAGGAGGCGGTGCAGCCAAGTGCAGACACTGCCATCAGGATGCCTGAATTCCTCATCTTACAGGGGAACATAGAAGGGAAGCAGCAGCAATGAGGAACCCGCAAGAAAAGAAGGAGCAACATTCATGGCCAATCTCTTGCAGCTTAGGACAGACAAAACGCAAGATGATAACAGAAGGAATTCTTATCAGAACAGGACTTTAACAGGCAGTAAGAAAATTGTTTTAGTCACCAGAGTGCTCACCAATGAAAGGGGGGGAAAAATGAAGAAGACACGAAAAGTAGTGCACCTATTCCAGTGCCTAAAGCTCAGTGGAAATACCATTTTCATTACCCCTCACAATATTTGCACTGCACCATGATTTCTCTCCCCAGAACCTAGCCTGTACACAATAGGTATTCAAACATCTGTTGAATGAATATTAACAAACAGCAACCATTTATCAAGTACTAGACACACAAAAAGTCACTGCACATATAGAAGAAATTACTTAATCCTAATTAGATGAGGAAAACGAAGCTCCCATAATTGAAATATTCTGCCCAGCATCCCAAAATTTATAAATGATTGGGTCACAATTAAAACCCAATTCTATCCAACATGACCGTCTCTACTCTTTCAACTGCATTCTACTTAATCGTTCTATGAAGATGTTAAAAGGTGTTTTTGAGAGGTCCTTTAAGACCTCAACCATGATCTAATGTTTACATGAAATTTCATCATGAAAAATAGAATCCCTCTTGAAACACCTGAAGTTATTGTGTGGGGAGGAAGAGTTAAATTTAAGCTATTTTTATTCATTTTCTTTGCAGAAAGGATCAGGGAAGGGGTTGCACAAGTCAGTCAGTCAAAAGAGGGTGGGAAATAGTGAGAGGCTGAGAGGACCGTAGATCCCTAACTCAACATACTTTACGATTTTGCCTAAGGCCAGCCCTGAATTATCATCTCCAAAAATCCTAGAAATAAGACTTATCTCAAAGAACCAGCTGTCTTCATTAAATATAGATGAACAGGAAAAATAATATGTGAAAATGAAATAACCCAAGTCCTACTTGCCCAAGGCAAAAATGTGGAGAAAAACAATGTGAGACCATTTTTTTCTCTGACCTGTGACATAATTCTGGATGCATGCATTCTGGCTCCCAAGAATTTAAGGTCAATATGTTGAATTTCATCACTGTAAGTAACTAATGTGAATTACTCAAACCAACTACCCCCTTTATCTCCGATACTTCATGTAGAAAACTGAACTAAGCCAAAGCACAGCAGTTCTCTGACTAAAGCCCTACCATATACTAATTATGCCTCCGAGCAAGTACCTTACTTTCTCTACATCTTAGTTTCCTGCTCTGCAATATGTGCATACCAACAGGACTGTGGTTATTATCGAATGATTTCTTAAATGTAGTTAAGAGAAGAGGGTTGAGCAATGGTAAGCATCACTAAATGTTGATTTTATTGTCTCCACCCCTAGAAAGTTCCATGAGGGCAGGGATGTTAGTCTCTTTTATACATTGCCATCTCCCCTTGAGCCTATGAAGTATCTATCCTACAGGCTGTCAGTAAATTTGCCAATGAGTGAATTGAAAAAAGAAAACATGTTTGCCTGAGTCCTCAATAAAACAAGTAAAAATGAAGGTGCCTTTGTATTTAGCCGGTCAGCCAAATGCTCACACTCTCCTGGATTCCTGAGTACTACTTTAAAGACCTCTGTGGTAAACAGTTCCCTGCTTTCGTAATGAGAAGAGCTGAAGGCAACTCTGGCCTACCTCCTCATTTTCCCCTCCGAGTATCGCCCATCTGTTCAACAGGTTGGTCGTATCCTTTACGATCTCTAGGGAAAGGAAACACCTCTTTCATTTGAGGTTCTAACTTTTACGAGAAGAATGCAGCAGGTACTAAAATAATAATAATTAATGGAGATGAGGTCATCAGCATTATGTGCCTTATGAATCCCTTCTCCCTGACCGGCCAGGTGGCCAGGTGTTTGACGGGCAGTCACTTCACTGCTCAAACCCGCACTGTTGGGGAACTCCCACAATGAATGTAAATTCAGCTGTACTTTCTGGGGGGGAATGAATGGTAAGCAATTAACAAATGTTCACAAAGTACTTGGAAAGAGATAATGGCACCATATAAATGTTACAGATTATCGCATCATGAAGCATAAAATCATCATCAATTCTAAGATGGATTAATTGAAAAGGTAACCAAAAAACTCACTCACGAAGAGCCTCCTTGCTGAGGAGAATCAAAAAAGGCACTGCTTTCCTGTGGCTGAAAAATCAATACCAGACCTTCCCCCCTCACCCACATCCCTGGGAGGAATAAGAATAGGAAGCTGCATGGTTATGACAAGTGGTGGGGGGAGACTCTTGATAAAAAGCAAAAATAAATACAAAATCACTACTCATCCAGAATTAAACTAGAGACAAAATTGAAGAGGCCTGGCTTTAAACTAGGGTGCCACAAACAATTTTTATGCAAGTCACAAACAGCATAACCTAGAAGGCAGCGTGTACAGCGGTCAAGAACATGCATTCTGGTACTGACTGCTCCCAAACGTGTACCTCCAATCAAAGCCACTCACTCCCAGTATCCGGTTATCATCTCCACCAGATAGCAAATAGGTGTCTCAAACCCAACATGTCCAAAACCAAGCTCCTGATTCTCCCCTAAAAACCTGTACCCTCACCAGCCACAGTCTTTCCACACTCTGCAAATAGCAGCTCTATCCTTCCAGTTGCTCCAGCCAAAAACCTTGGACTCATCCTCAACTCTTACATCCCTCATTCAACCTGAGAGTGAAATCTGTTGGCTCTAATTTCAAAACATACCCGGAATCAGACAACTTCTCACCACCTTTACTGATACTGGTCTGGTCCAAACCACCATCTCCTCTGTCCTGGATTACTGACACACTCTTCTAGCTGATCTCTCTGCTTCCACCTCCCATAACTCTCCCTTGGTGTGTTCTTAGAAAGCCAACTCATGGTATTCCTTTGCTCACAATCCTGAAATGACTCCCCTCTTTGACTCCAACTAAAAGCCAAAGAGTCTTTACAATGGCTTGCAATAACCTACATGATCTATCTCCTCATCTTCTCTGAGCTCATCTTCTACAATTCTTTCTTCCTCCCCACCTACTTTAGCTAAACTGGCTTCCCTACTGCTCCCAGACAGTACCAGGCATGCATCTGTCTCAGGGCCTTTGCACCTGCTGCTCCCATCCAACCATCCAGAGACCCACATTGGCTTGCTCCCCCACCTCCCTCCCTTCTATATTCACAAGTACTAACTAAGAATTTTCTAAGCCAATTTCTCCTTTCTAAAACTGCACGCCTCACCCCGACCCTGACTATTCCTTTAACCCTTCTCTGCAATTTTTCTTCTTAGTATCTATCACCACCTGGCATTACTTGTTGAGCACTTGTTGAGCAGCTCTCCCCATTTGAAAGTATTCTTCGTGAAGGCAGTAATTTTTGCCTATTTCTTTTCCTCCTGGTTCACTGCTGTCTTTCCATCCCCAGAAAACTGTCTGACATATAACAAATGCTGAATAAATATTTTTTAATTTACCTTTTCTTGCCATTTTACTGGTCCTTGAAATCTCAAGTGCCAGAATTACTGCACTAATAATCTGTGCTAAGGAACCACATGGCACCATCAAGTCAAAAGACCAGGAATGTGGTCGGCTTGCTTCCAAATTTTCTAATGATTCGACTTCTGGGCATGAAGACATTAAAGGGTAAAGTTGGAATTTGATTTTTCCATAGTTATTAATATTAAACACCAGCTCTCTAATCATAAAACATAAGGCTGGTTTTTAACTCATGAATCAGGCTGGAGGGGAAGAAATTAAAGAGATGCACATTTCATTCTCTGGCACCATCCCTTGGATATAAGAAATAGTTTTGTTCAACTGCTAAAACAATGTTTTTAATGTGTAAATTCTAAAAGAAAATTAAAAGTGGCAGCTACTTGATGTTTAGCAAAAGAAAAAAAGAAAGAAAGAAAGAAGACCTCCTGTTCTGCAATCATTAAGACCTAGAGCTTCAGTAATTCCCTCTAATAAAAAATAATTTATGATTTTCTTGGAGCTGAGAAAATGACTGTGCACCTGAGCTTCTGACTTACAAAACTGCATCTCCAGCTCTTTTTTTAAACTGCATCTTGATTTCAGTTTTACAGCTCTTCAGTCAAAGCAAATGGTAACAACAAGCCCTCTATGAAAAGATGAAGGCCACAGAAGGAGGCCTTTTCTAAATGTAAGGGGAAAAGGAGCAGACTTGCAGAATTATTTGAGAAGACCCTCTCAAATGTGACACGGTGGCCGGCCTTCCCTCATCAGCCAACCTGAAGTGTCCCCTCCATCATCTCCCAATCATCCAATTTTAATTGTTGACAGAGCAATCACCCGCCTCTCACTGTGTATTACCGGTCTCCAAACTCTAGACGCTTCCAAAGACAAGGACCTGTCTGTCCGGTCCACCAATGTACTTACAGCGGCTGCAGTGACACCTGGCAAAGGTAGATACTTAGCACACATTTGTTGCATGAATGATTAAACATTTGAATTTTCCCCTCTTGCATTCTGTCCAATTAGGAGGTATGAGTCTAACTCTTATCAATTAATAAGTTAATGTGACCAGCTAAGAAGATTCTAGAGAAATGCATGCTTTTGTAAGGTCTGAATTCTGCCCATACAAATTAGTAGTGTAGAAAAGAGCATCACGAAAGGGTGAGCCCTCCCTACTCCCCTCCCCAATTCCCAATACAATAAATGAAATGCACATTTCTGTCGGCTTCTATATGCTGGTGACATTTAGTTTTAATTCAAGCAAGTCTTCATAAATTCTGGTACTGTGCACAACATCTTAAATGGTTTTATTCTTTATTCAAAATCATCCCTCTCATTCCCAGAATTGTAGTAAACAGATCTTCTAACGGGGAAATAAAACTATTTCAACAACAGGCCTATTTCAGCAATTTTTCAAAAGGTATTTCCTTTCATTCCCTTGGCTAGAATTTTCGTTTTATGCTTGGAAAGTTGTGTTATATGTACATGTATTTTAGTCCAAATGGATGTAGCTTTTTTTTTTTTTGTTATTGTTGTTGATTTCAGCGTTTCTATTTTCCACTTCAGTATGTTTGCAAAAGCAAAACTTCCTATTTCTCTTACTTCTCCATTTGTGAGTCTCTATTACTAGACCATGTTCTCTTTTAAAGAAAGAATACTCAGAATACTCTGATTCCTATTTTCCCTAATGAAAAAAATCAAATTTATAGATCAGAATATTTATAGCATATAATAATCTCCAATAACCTTTCATTTTTCTACACAACTTCTAAGGATTGACTTACATGTGTAAGAATCTCTTCAAACTTTTTTTCCACATAGGCCCTCATTATCAACTCAGGGTCCCCAGAATTATAATTGAGCAAGAGACAATTCCATGCTATCCCCCACAAAGCTGGGAGAGATTACTAGAAAAGAGGAAAATATTTCAAAAGCCATCACTCCTTTCCTCCTCTAATCAACAGCTTCAATATCTCCAATCCCTTTCTCCAGCCCCAAGCCCCCAATGTGACTTAAAAACTTGAGAGAAATTTTAAATTTTAATGTATCCTAAGGAAACAATCAAAACTGTATACCAAATGCGTCTATAGAAGGGTTTATCACATTAGTCTATTATAGTAGCAAAAATATACACGTATACCCATATTGGAGAGAAGAAAAAAAGACGAATCAAATAAAACCATTTAACACTATGATGTATCACTGAGTAAAGGAATTATCAATTATCCTTTTCCTCTTTTTACTTTGTGTTTCTATTTTTTCCAACCACCATCTATGACATTAAAAATTTATAGTTTAATGTTTAAGAAAAATCCTTTTAACAACAAAAAGTAGACGAGCTCCCTGATCATAACTGTCTTCTTTTTTTAATATTTGTATCTGCCTTAAGTACCAGATTAGAAGGAACAGAATGTCAGCCTAAGAGATGTTGAGAGATCCAGTATCATACAGTGAAAACACCTCTCCCAAAGGCCAACTATCCACAAGTCTGTGGATCTAAAAAGGAAGAGGAGGAGGAAGGCTTCTCTGCTGCTGGAGAACGCATCCTTCCTTTCACCCACCGTTTCCTTCCTTCTCTCTTAGAAGCCTATACAGCAACGTGGGATTTCTGACTAATTACGAGTCAACATGATCAATGACTATTTTTCCAGCCAACTCTTTTTGACAGATGAGCCACTCACAGCTTTTTGGAAGCATCCTCCCCCCTCAAAGAAAAAAAAAAATCTCATCTAAAGCCCTCTTTCCCCAATGTTTATTTATTCTTTACTAAAAATATGTATCAATTTACCATCTAACACATTAACTACGTTCATTTTTGTTTTCCTTTTCAATCCTCATCTACAGACATTTCTATCTCATGGGGTTGTAAATATGGTAAAAGATTTTGCATTCTGCTCATTTAATTTTATAGAGATTCTCATTTTAAACTATTGTACGGTTTTAATTCAAAGACAGAAAATAATTCTGAGATTTTGACTAGAGATACCTTTCCACCCAAGTATAAATCCTAAAAGTAAATACAGCTATTAAAATTAATTACACCAAATTGCTTGAGCAGGGTGTACAGAAAACCCAGGGCCAAGTACTAAAAATTTGAGAGAGTCAATTATCAAGCTATCTAGTAAAAGCCTCCAAAAATCGATAATCCTGCAGCCTCACTTTTACGATGACATTAGAAATAACATTTAATTTTTTATATATGAGGAGCAATCTCATGGAAAGCTGGTCTATGCTAATCTCTTAAACCTATTACCAACATTTTATGCATCATAATCCTAGCTAGATCAGAGTCTATCTATCTACTTAGGATCCCCCAACAACAGCACTTTCTAAAAGGGTCCCTGCCAGGCAGTAACACCATTCATTTACTAAATATTGCTTGGGGACCCAGCCATGCATGACTCACATTAATGCAGATGGGAGTTTCACAGTCAGATCCAAGGTCTGTGGAACACACAGAGTAACCCCTTCTTGGGTCTTCTCCTCTCATATCTATTTAGCGTGGATTATAAAAAGAATTTGGTCTGCCAAGCCTTCCTCAATTCCCAAAAACCACTAGGTTCATATTTTTAAGAGTTTGTTTTCCCTTTAAACCCAGGTATCATTTATCTTCGTAAGTTCAAAGGAAGGGGGACATCGACACCTTGAGCCATTCTCTTAAGACTAATTTCTTCATCAATCGCCTGTTGTTTCTTAATTATTTTATTGGCATAATTACAAGTAAAGGAAATTTGATACTCAGAAAAGTTGTTACATAGGATATAAATCTGTAGTCTAGTAACACCAAAGACTGCAACAGCCACTGTTTTATTGACAGAGCAGTCTGTCAATTTGATTTCCTAATATTAATATTACTTACCCAAATAACGATGTTCACTTGGGGCTATACACACTAAGAAGTAAAAGGCACTTTGTTTCTAAGCTTTCAACAATATGATGAAATAAATTGTAGCCTATCCACCCAAGAAAATATGCCAAAACCATTGAATATGATATACAGGTCTCTATTTACTGTCCAGAACATACTACCGATTAAAAATTAGCAAAAAAAATAGGTCAACATGGTAGATGATTCAATTTTGTGCCTATAGATGTGTGTTAAAATGGAGCATAAAAGAGTATACACCCAGATCTTATCAACAGTTATCTCTGGATGATAAGATTCCAGAGGTGTTTGCTTTTTACCTATCAATATTTTATATAATGGTAAATTTATATAAAATATTTGGTAGCTCACAGTGAAAAAGAATGTGACAATGAATATATGTATGTTCATGTCTAACTGAAAAATTGTGCTCTACACTGGAAATTGACACAATATTGTAAACTGACTATAACTCAATTTAAAGTTTAAAAATATTAAATTACACAAATAAAAATAAATTATATAAAAATAAAAATTATAAATATAGTAAAAATACATAAAATATTGATAAATGTAAGTCCACATGCTAAAATGCTTGGGGAAAATGAGAGACAGAGGGAGTGAGAGAGGCTAGTTAGGATCAAGAAAGACAACCAGCCTGTCCTTCAGTATCAGACACAGAAATGCTACTTCTGATAACCTAAATCAATAAAGTTATCATTTAAGAATCCCGAATTTAACAATGAGTTTGCAACTCCCAGGACACAAACAGTTAACCTCAGCAACACCAGAGTGCCTTTGCCATTTTTGTTTTTTGTCCTGTGCCGCAGACTAGTTCAATTTCCTTACCCACATGTCCTTCATTAATTGCCTTTTCAATGGATTACTAATAAGTTTTTGATGTTAAGCAAACATCCTATTAAAGTGAGACCAAACACTGTGACTATTTGTTTAATAACACAGTCTGAATGAAGGACGAAGTTCAATTAGCTCTGGAGCTGATACAGGCTTCATTAGGAAGGAGAGGCAATTAAAAAGTGGAAGGCGGCAGGAGGCACTGATGTGCACATCATGCAGCGAGTGGAAAAGGACAAGCAGCACCAAGCTCCTCTGAAAAAAAAACTGCAACCTGAAGACTTCAGACAGAAAGAAGGATCATTAGCACAAAATTAAGCACCCGAACAGGGTGATCCTTACCCTGTAAGCTCCAGAAGAAATATGAGGCCAAATCATGTAATCTAAATAAACTGCAGGGTGTCAGGACAATGGGAAGAAACAGGAACTATCTAGCGGGCAGAGTTTCATTCAGCCCAACGCTTGGTTCACAGATACTGTTCAGGGGATACTGCTGAGCACTATTTTGGGAGTCAGAAGACCCGCCTGTACCATTAACGAGCTGCATGACCTTGAATAAGTCACCCAACTTCTGCAGAGTTCTGTTTCCCTTTCTGTAAAATTAAGGGATTAAATAAAGAGCTCTTCTACAAAAATTCCATACTTTTATGATTCCAGTGACCCATTGTTACCATTGTTATCTGAGTGATCCAGGAGACAATGCAAATCACCAATGACTGAACATTTACCAGTATTCATATAATGTTCTTAAAAGGATGGTGGTAAGAATAAGCGAAAGTGCTATAAAATTTTTTTTAAAGGTACACATAGACAGGGATGATTTTTATTTCATGCATAAATCCTAAGACTTCTTTGATCTCTTCCAATGTCAATATATGTTCCAGGAATTTTAAACCAGTAGGATAAATCAGATCTTTTTTACAACTTTTCTTTGTGGTATTGCATATTTACCGTTTAGTGCCAGATATTTGGGGAGAAATAAATGTGACTGAAGTGTGAAGAGGAGATGCTTTCATCTATTAAATTGTTTAATGACAACTCTGTCATACCCCAAGGTCACTCTTGAAATCACAGCCTTGTGAAGAGGCCCATGGGGATCAGACCAGCTGCCTAGTGCCTGCTTTTCCTCCAGAGATCCCAGGAGGGAGAGAAAGCAAGCCAGCCTAGGAACAGCAGACAGACTCACAGAACCATTTTGAAGAGAGGCATGAGAACACTAAAATAAAACAGGTACGGATGGGGGAGGAAGGAGTGTAATAACAAAGGATTTGAAATGGAAAAACAACGGCACTCAGTGCAAAAGTAAACAACTTCACTTCCAGAAATTCATTCTACACAAGCATTTATTCAAATGGATAAAGATGTGTCCATTCAGCACTCATTCGACAAATATGATAAACTAACATGTGAACAGAGACCTAAAGGAGAAATAAAGGAGGAAGTCGGGCCAAATATGGGGGGGAGGGAAGGGGCTTGACGGTTTTAGGCAGTGGAAACAAGAAATGCAAAGACCCCAAGGAAAAACTGTGCTTATTACATTCAAGAAATGGCAAATATTTCAATGTGGCTGGTGTGCAGTGAATACGAAAGAAGAGTGGTAGAGGTCATGGTCAGAAAAGTAGAAGGGTGCTGGGTATGGGGAGTCTTAAAGACCACGGCCAATACTCTGGATTTTACTGAGTTAGATGGGGAGACAGTGGAGAGCTTTGAGCAGAGTGATTTTGATCTGATTGAGTTTTAAAAAATGACTCTTGGCTGCTGCTGGAAAGAGACACTGCTAGAAGATGATGCCAATAATCTGGATGAGAGGCAATGATGCTTTGGACCAAATGTTGGTAGTAAGAGGTGCTGACACATGGCCAATATCTGCACATATTTAAAAAATAGAATCTGCATATATTTAAAAAATGAAATCAATAGGATTTGCTATTGAATTGGATACGATATGTTAGGGAAAGACACTTATCAAGAACAATGCCAAGGTTTGGGACCTAAACTGGGAAAACAATATTTGCTTTTACAGAAATGGTAAAGACTAGCATACTCATTTCCATACAGTTCCCTACTTTCTCATAATTACAAATAATCTAAATATCAATGAATATTACAAAGACTAAGTAAGTTATGATATATCCACACTATAGAACCAGTAAAATAAATTAAGATAGAACCAAGCATTCTTTCATGGATGGCCACAAGTTATGCAAATATGAGAAGTAATGTAATAGAAAAGAACAAATTTAATTCCATATTAGATCTGTTCCTTTGACTTTAACCCTGTGGTCTGTTTCCTAGACTTAGTCTTGCTGGTTCTGTACCTTTTGTAAAAGAACGTTGCCTAGAGCCTGAAATATACAGGAGAGCTTATTCTCAAGGCTCTAACCTTTAAGGATATTAACACTTTTCCATTCATATAGAGATAACAAGTTGTAGAACAGAAAATGCAAATCACCAATGACCATATACAGCAAAATAGATGGTAGTCCAAAATACGATTTCCCAGTTTCCTCAATGAAAAGGTTTCTGAAATCTTTTTAGCCAACTTGAGCATATAAACTTTTACATTAAGATAGAAGAGTTAAATATTTACATCTAATGACTGACTTTTTCATTTCTTGGCACTCATGTTTAAAATCATATGTGAAATATGTTAATTCAGAATTACTCTTTACTACCCTCCTATTACTTGAAATAACTTCATTTGAATTCTTCACATGCATCTTTGTCATTATGTCTATCAACTGTGGATCCACATACTGAGTGTCTAACAGCTTTCCAGATATCAAGTTCATTCCCTCTGAACTGTCTGAATTTGTACAAATACAATTGGCAGCCACATCATCTTATGCCTGGAGTACTCATCACCGTTACACTAGGGCCCTGACTCTTCTCATCCTGCAGGAATATATTCCTAATTTCCACAAACCCTAACACATAGAATTTTCATTTCTTAAGGACTCTAAAATTTTGGTTGACAGCTGCCTACAGTGCTTAAAGTTGTGAAGTCACACCTCCAGGAACAATGACTAAAGCTATGTTAAACTGCTCTGCTTCTTTTCACCTGCCGTGAAAGGTTTTAAAAAGTATCCAGTGAGGTCATTAGGGCTTCTCTATTTTCCATAAACCTTGACATGACACTATTTTACAGTGCATCCCTTCCAAGATGCTTCAGAAGAACTTTTTATTAAATGCCACTCAATCCCACTCAATCCCACTCAATTTTCTGGAAGATAGTATTTTAGAGAAAAGAAAGCCTTTCTTATGTTTAAACATCAATCAGGCAGTATATGTATATAAGTATCTTATACATAATGTCTTTTATATAAATTACTCAGAATAACCCTGTAGGGTAGATAATATTCTTGGTACCATTTTCCAGATGAGAAAACTGAGGCAGTTAAGTAATTTGCCCAAGATCCCAGGGTTAAGAAGTGATGGAATGAGTATTTGAAACTCCAAAATCTCACACTCTCAGCCATTACTTTCTGTGGGGCTCCCAGTCAAGACTACTGGCCTCAACTTCATTTTGAAGAAAGGCTAAGAAAAATGAGAAAGAGAAGAATCCAGAGAAAAGCATGAGTCTTTTTACTATAAAAGGCCAAGAATTCAACAGGAGAGGAAAATATGGCCAAAGTTGTTTTTGTTAAAAAATCAACATAATTAAATCTTTGCAAACCAAAGGAGAAGCAATTTTTCAGAGGCAAAGAAGCATGGTTATTTTAAGTCATTTTTCTACAGAAGACATTACAGAACCACAAGGGATTTTAAATTTTTCTATAACGCAGCTTGTTAAAGCCTGGAAGGTTTACTTGAGAAAACACTAGAATTTTAGAACCAGAACCCTTTCTGGTTTCTTTTCAAAAAGTTAAGGGTAGGGCTGGGGAAGCTGCAATTTTTCCTATGACTAGAACTTCACCGTAACAGCAGTCTTTGACATCAGTGGGTACAAACCCCACTATATTGGATAGTCAGCTGTGTGGGAAGAAGAGGGGAAGCTAAATTAAACAGTCAAGAAAATACGATTCAACTTCCTTGTGAGTTATTCAGTGCTACTTTGTGGAATGCACTGGATTATTCAATATACAGACCTTGAGTATTCACTATTTGACTAGCACTTTGTTAAGCATTTTCAGTTTATAAAAAGGGTCTCTGTCTCTAATCTACTTAAAATTTAAAATAAGTTATTATTGGATGGTAGGATTATGTTGATTTTTATTTTCCTTTTGGGACTACATTTTCCAGCTATATTGACATGGGCAAATTAATCTTTCTAAGCCTCCACTTCCTCATCTATAAAGCAGTAATAAGAATATTCACCTTACAAAGTTCATGCGAGATACAGATGAAATAATGGTACACAGCAAATGTTTTCAATATTAGCTATTATTTCTTTTTTATTGTTATTTTAAATGCTTGCTATATGTAATGGGACCTCTACAACCCAGCTGTGGTTGTAGAACAATACAATACTTATCCAATATTAAACAGCTCTTGTTCAGCTAATTTATTACTTCCACAAAGCAGTAGGTAATTTAGTGCTCAGTAAATATCTAACAGAATCAAGAATTCAAAGCAGAGGTAGGTCACTTTTGCCTCAACTGGTCAGAAGTCACTTGAAAGACATGAAAACTTCAAGCTTCCATGAATGAAGAGGAAGCAGGAGAGAACACAGGCAGCCCATATCACTGGCCACGGAAAAGTAAGCTCAAATCATGTAACTTGGGGTAGAAGCAAGCAAAAGATAGAAGGGAAACAGCAAAAAGCATTGAGGGCATTCCTTTGTCCAATTCCAAGGTTACCAAAGCCTTTCCCTTCTAAGTTTTTTCCATCCTGATACTCACACATCCACTTCTTAGGTGAAAAGAAAAGCTATTTCCTATGGCCCAAGCTCTGACAATTCTCTCTCTGTTCCTTTTCTACCTTCAAGTCTTCTAAGAATAGTAAACTCACCTACCCTTGCTAAGCATAGGAGTAACAGGTAACATGTCTAGCCAGAAAGAAATGTGAAGGTTTTTCTCTATACCAGGGGTTATAGTAAAAAATCAAAACAAACAAACAAAAACAGGCTAACAAATCAGCCTTAACTTCCACTCCTGTCTTTGCTTACATAACTTAAATTTCGGGGCCTCCATCTTTCCATCAGTAAAATGGAGGGGTAACAACGCAGTCATTAAGAATTAATTTGATAAAATTTGATAAGGTGTTTAAAATAGCTGGTGTATAGTTAGAACTCAAAATGAGATGGGATGGTTATGAACATGAAGACAAAGAAGAAAAGGAGGAGGACAATAAGGGAATCTAAGAACAGAACTTCATTGCAGACTTCTGTTTTTTGGCAACTGTTTTGAAGAGTCAAAAACAAATGGATCATTAGGAAACCAAAGGAGAAAAAATGTGTTTCAAAGTTGACTTATCCTGGATTCTAAGTCTGTCTAAACATTTTCAGCAATGGAGCGTATATTATGTTTCATAACTTGAAATATTAAAAATGTCCCATAATCACTTACGCAGAATTTGTTAACACCTATTCTAATTTATCTGCCTTTACATTTTAGTGAGAGAAGCCTGTTCTCCTTAAACTTAAAGATATAGCCCTTAAATTTTTTTTCTGTACACAAATGTTTGTAGCCACTTCATCTGTAATAGCCCCAAACCAACAACAACCTGTCCATCAACAGGTGTTATAGCCACACAATGGAATACTACTCAGCAATAAAAAGGAACTAAAGAGTAATACCCACAACAAGAGGGACAAATCTCTAAAACACAATGCTAAGACAAAAAAGTGAAACACGGAACATGACACACTGTAAGGGTCCATTTACATGATATTCTAAATCAGATAAAAAGACAAATGATAAAAATCCGATCAGTGGATGCCTGGAGCTGGGAATCAGGGTCTACTTCAGTCATGAGAAAATTTAGGGTGACAGACATGTTCCTACGTCTTGCTTGTGGTGGTGGTTACATATCATAATTAAAACTCTACACTAAATTACACCTCAATAAGCTAGGGAGGGAAAAATCTCTAAGGCAACCGCTGTTTCCTAACAAGTAACAGGAACCTTCTCACATACAGTTTTAAATCCACAACGATGCAATTCTAGCAAAGAAAAATCAGGTTCCAGTATTTTTTTTTCCAGTGTCATCCACAACGGTTACCCTATATTCCCAAAATACTTGCAGACTGCAAATGTAAGAGGCCCTTATCACTTTCCGCCTCTGACTTCAAGGGCTTGCACAACGTCTAGCATTTGTATAACTCAGCTGCTTTCCATACACCATTGGCTTCTTCCCCTGCTGGCCTCAATTTTGCTGTTCACGTGACCTCAATTAAACGGCGAAAGACCCACTTTACCAACCCCTTCCCTCTCCACCGGGAGGTTCCTGACTGAACTCCTGAAGGAATTTTCAAGGGAACTTACTGCAAGCAGCCAAAACAGCCTGGTGGTCCTTAAGATGGTGTCCGTCTGACAGTAAGAAGGATGTAGTAATCCTGTGTTCCGCTCTGACTGCTGACTCAGTCGGTCCCGGATCATTTTATGATGCTCAGGGACCTCCTCAGGCGGCGGAACTTCTCTGCGGCCTCCAGGGCCACGGGCTTGCTGTCCTCGTGAGGCGTCACTGCGACAAGCGCCCGCCGGGATCCGCACTTGCACGCGCAACTCCCGGAGGGGTGGAGCCACCAACCCTCCCGCCTCACCTGGGGCGGAGCCAACAGGGGGTTTAGGGCGGGGAGAGGGCGTGGCTGGCGCTGGGAGGAGGAAACAGGGCTGCGGTGGGGTTGGGCCCCTTCAGGGACTGGCTGAACTCGGGGCGGGAATCCTAAATCACTGCCCTTCCTTCTTTCCCCGCCCCCACCTGACTCCAGGTGTGAGTGCTTCTGACCCTGAACCCAGCATCAGCCCTTAAATTGTTGATGATAGGTCTAACATTTGCCTCAAAAAGTATGCTTTTCTCATATTTATACTTTACCAGCCAACATAGCCAATAAAACTGTCTTCATTCTTTTTTTTTTTTTTTTCCATTTTGTTCATGTTTGTTCGTACAGCCAGTATTTATTGAGCAAGTTCTAGGTTAGGAACTGCACTAGTTGCTAGGGCAGTAACACGCCAAAGGAGACGCAGGCCCTGCCCGTCCCTGGCCTTGAGGCCTGGTGCAGTCACACTCCACCCAGTCTTCGGAGAGGGCAGCAAGGGGGCCGACTGCTCAGCCAACTGCATAAGGCACTTAACAGCACCCTCCTTTAATCTCACAACAGCCAGATGAAGCCGGACTCTCATTATGCCCCAAACTTACAAATAAGGACCATGAAGCCCAGACGTTAAATCCTTTTTCTAATTTATTGGTAGGGTCAGCCCTAGGCAAAAAAACACTTTACGTGATCTAGCTGATGCATGATACGGTCCCGCCCATATCTTGCCACAAAGGGCCTTCTTCTGTTCTCCTGAAATACTGCTCTATGAAAGGGTCGTCCACTCAGCCAAATTGGTGCTCATTAAAATTTTACGCCAGTAAGTAACATTTCCCTCAAGGCCAGTGGTTCTCAAATGACAGCAACATTAGAACTGTCTGAATGGCGGATTAAAACACAGCCATCCCAGCATCAGATTTAGTGAGTCTGGAATAAAGCCCAAGAATTGACATACCTACCAAGGATGCTGATACTGCTAGCTTAGGGACAACATTTTGAGAAACACTCCTCGAGACTAAATGAATGACTACAGCTTCTAGCCCATCTGATATAAAGAGCTCAAAGTTAACAACAACAACAAAAATCTACCAAACTCTTCCTGTTACCTGCTTAAAACACAGGAACAGGAACCAGCAGAGCACCTGAGAGAAGTCTGCCCACTTAAACCATTTCACAGGTGAACCAAATGAGGTTGGAAAAAGTTGTGTGGACCTTAATATAAACTGTAGACTTGGGAGGATAATGATGTGCCATGGTAGGTTCCTTATTTGTAACAAATGTACCACCCTTACCAGGGATGTTGGTTTTAGGGGAGGCTGTATATGTGTTGGGGCAGAAAGTATACAAGAAATCTCTGTACCTTTCACTCAATTTTTGCTGTGAACTCAAAACTTCTCTAACAAAGAATAATTTTTACTTTTAAAACATGTTATGTGGTTCTTGGTTTTCTATAAATGACAAGGCTGAGACCAAAAGCTATGTGATATACAAACGGAAGAATAATGCCAGTTTTGCGCCTGGAGAGAGTAACTCCATTATAGGTATCAGATATTGCTCCCCATGATGCTCGGGAGGGCAGAGTAGGGGGAACCAGAACCCGTGAAAAGCCTTTTTCAGACCAAGTCCAATTGAATCTCTTGAGTGTCTCCAAGCCCCGCCCCACCCTCATGGTTTGCAATATGTAAGTCTGAGCTGGAGTAGGGTCCAGAAATCTGCATTTCGCCCATCATACTGAATTTTGAGAAAAATTAAATGGTTGTTAATGCCTTGGGGAAATATTAATCATGTCCAAAGCAATCCTCTCTGTTGTTACTTCTGAAAATATTCTGACTAGGCATCAAGTCCGGGAATCAAACAAAAACCCCAGCATTCAGCAACATGCCCTCCATGGCTCCATTTTCCGTATCTGCAAATCAGACTCGAACTGGGTCGGTGCGGCTTTAATCTCCGAGATGATCTGAACAAGAAAGATGGCCTACCAGCAAGCCGTGACTGCATTCATTTCCCTTGCAATCTGCATTCCATAACTGGTCATCCCTAATTCTCAATTAATGTAACCTAACTTCGCACAAGAGTATCAGGTCCTACAAAGTGGTTCTATTACCCAAGGAACCTGAATCTCATCAAGCCTTAAGTATGTGTGTGAATGTGAACAAAAAGAGAAGGGCAGATTGATTAGGATGTTTTAGAGGCTAAGAAGCTGTTATGCTACCCAGCTCATGTACTCATTGATCAGGATGCCTGCCCTATCCGTGTGCTCTGTGCTGGACCTCGAAATCTTTAAGGAACACAAAATCACACTATTTTCCCTCTTAGGGCCTCCAGTCCAGTAAGCAAGAGTCCGTTAGGCAGCAGAAGCGGAGGGGAACAACCCTCACCCAGTTTACACACGGATGGGTACCCAGAACAAGTAAAAGCAAGCGGGAAAAAAAACTGACAAATGACAATAGTAAAGTAGATGGATTTAGCATCTTCGTTTTAGAAAGGAAGCACTGGGTACTTCACCCAACAACATGGTGAGTCAATTGTCCACGTTTTCCTTTCTGTATAGGATTCAGGACAGCCCTAATCAAATCATACCCTGCAGTTGTCCCCAAATCTCCCCCCAACAAAACAACCGTGATACCTCCATTACTTACCCCCGTAGGACACTCTCGAAGCCGTAAGTATCTCTGACGTGCCTTTACTGCGGAGTACACAGGTTTCAGTGGTGGCGGCGGCGGTGGCTGCATGTCCGAATCGCCTTATATGTCAATGCAAAGCCGGGATCTAGCCAACTGTGATAGGCGCCAGCCAGTGCGCTTGCGTGGTGCAAGTCATGCTTCTGTAACACTACATGGGTGCTGCGCATGCGGGATAGCTTACAGCTGGGTCCCTGGGCACCGGATCTCCGCGGAGGGACCCTGAAGTGACTTCATTTTACCTACATTCCCCCCACCCACCCTTTTGGAGATGCTGTTTTCCCTGATCTCTTCATAGACAGCTACAACTCGGAGGTTTTATCCCTTGAGCCAGGAATTCTCAGACTTTGGTAAGTGTAAGAATTTCCTAGAGCTCTTTTAAAAATGAAGATTCCTAGAACTTTCCTTGAGGATTCTGTCTAGAATAAGAATCAGAAAACTTCATTTTTTTATTGAGGTATAGTCAGTTTACAACATTGTATCAACCTCTGGTGTACAGCATAGTGTTTCAGTCCTACATATACATACATACATTCCTTTTCATATTATTTTCCATTATTGGGTACTATAAGATATTGAATATCATTTCCTGTTTTATACAGTATAAACGTATTGTTTATCTGTTTTGTATATAGTAGTTATAATGTGCAAATCTCAAACTCCCAATCTTTCTCTTCCTACCCACTCCCTACCTCTGGTAGCCGTAAGTTTTGTTTTCTATGTCAATGAATCTATTTCTGCTTTGTAAATAAATTCATTTGTGTGTTTTATTTTTTTAGATTCCACATACAAGTGATATCTTATGGTATTTTTCTTTCTCTTTCTGGCTTACTTCACTTAGAATGATGATCTCCAGGTCCAACTATGTTGCTGCAAATGGTATTATTTAATTCTTTTTTTGGCTGAGTAGTATTCCATTGTATGTATGTACCATGTCTTCTTTATCCAGTCATCTGTTGATGGACATTTAAGTTGCTTCCATATCTTGGCTATTGTAAACAGTGCTACTATGAATATTGGGGTGCATGTATCTCAAAAACTTCATTTTTAACAAGCACCTTAAGTGTTCAATCCAAATACCACTTTCCTGTAGTATTTCATTTACTGTTCAAAATAGTCCTATTTACAGACGGGAACATGAAGTACAGGAAAGTTAAATTATTTGCCTAAACTTATGCAGCCAGGAAATGGCAAAATCAGAATCATAACAGCTGCTAAACCCCAAACCCAAGGACAACCCCAAATCAGCAAGTCTAATGCCAGAGGCAATTAAACTGAAAACTAATAAGGTTTAAGGGGAAATAGAAGGAAGACTTAGGTTCAGAGAGAGGAAAAGTAAGCAATAAAATCAGAAAGGGCTCAGGAACAGACTGCCAGCCAATCTTGCCCAGGGCCAGTTCCACTCGTGCTCAGGCCAGCAGAAGTGAATGGGCATAAACAAGGCAAAGCAGTTTCTATAAATGTGTCAGAAAAAAAAAACTTGAGGTTTTACATGCAATTAATTGCAAAGACATTTCTTAATGGCAGCCTCCTCTTGCCTTTCCAAATTAATGAGTCAGAAAAGC